>NW_028301578.1:5282500-5530000 GCF_042242905.1 Orbicella faveolata | reverse complement strand
TATTATCATTATTTTCATTATCATCATTTTCATCATTATCTTCATTATCTTCATTATCATCATTATCATCATTCCCATCATTATCCTCATTATCATCATTATCATCACTACCAACATTATCATCATTATCATCATTATTATCATTATCATTATTATTATCATTATCATCATTATTATCATTATCATCATTATCATCATTATCATCATTATCACCATTACCATCATTAGTATCATTATTATCATTATCATCATTATCGTCATTATCATCATTATCATCATTATCATCCCTATCATCGTTATTATCATTATCATCATTATTATCATTAACATCATTATCATCATTATCATCATTATCATCATTATTTTCATTATTATCCTTATCATCATCATTATCATCATTATCATCATTCTCATCATTCTCATCATTCTCATCATTCTCATCATTCTCATCATTCTCATCATTCTCATCATTCTCATCATTCTCATCATTCTCATCATTCTCATCATTCTCATCATTCTCATCATTCTCATCATTCTCATCATTCTCATCATTCTCATCATTCTCATCATTCTCATATTCTCATCATTCTCATCATTCTCATCATTATCATTATTATCATCATTATCTTCATTGTCATCATTATCTTCATTGTCATCATTATCTTCATTATCATCATTATCATCATTATCATCGTTATCATCATCATTGTTACAATCATTATCATCATTATTTCATTATCATCATTATTTCAATATCATCATTATCATCATTATCTTCATTACCATCATTATCTTCATTATTATCATTATCTTCATTATCTTCATTATCATCATTATCATCATTATCATCATTATCATCATTATCATCATTATCATCATTATCATCATTATCATCATTATCATCATTATCATCAATCCTTTCATTATCATCATTATCATCATTATCTTCATTATCATCATTATCATCATTATCATCATCATCATTGTTACTACCATTATTATCATTATTTTCATTATCATCATTATCATCATTATCTTCATTATCATCATTATCATCAGTACCATCATTATCATCATTATCATCATTATTATCATTATCATTATTATTATCATTATCATCATCATTATCATCATCATCATTGTTACTACCATTATTATCATTATTTTCATTATCATCATTATCATCATTATTTTCATTATCATCATTATCATCATTATCATCATTATCATCATTATGATCAGTATTATCATTATCATCATTACCATCATTAGTATCATTATTATCATTATCAGCATTATCAGCATTATCAGCATTATCAGCATTATCAGCATTATCAGCATTATCAGCATTATCAGCATTATCAGCATTATCAGCATTATCAGCATTATCAGCATTATCAGCATTATCAGCATTATCAGCATTATCAGCATTATCAGCATTATCAGCATTATCAGCATTATCAGCATTATCAGCATTATCAGCATTATCAGCATTATCAGCATTATCAGCATTATCAGCATTATCAGCATTATCAGCATTATCAGCATTATCAGCATTATCAGCATTATCAGCATTATCAGCATTATCAGCATTATCAGCATTATCAGCATTATCAGCATTATCATCATTATCATCGTTATGATCCTTATCATCATTATGATCCTTATCATCATTATCGTCATTATCATCATTATCATCAGTATCATCAGTATCGTCAGTATCGTCATTATCGTCATTATCGTCATTATCGTCATTATCGTCATTATCGTCATTATCGTCATTATCGTCATTATCGTCATTACCGTCATTATCGTCATTACCGTCATTATCGTCATTATCGTCATTACCGTCATTATCGTCATTACCGTCATTATCGTCATTATCGTCATTATCGTCATTATCTTCAATACCGTCATTATCGTCATTATCCTCATTATCGTCATTATCATCATTATGATTATTATCCTCATTACCATCATTATCGTCATTATCATCATTATGATCATTATGATCATTGTCATCATTATCATCATTATCATCATTATCATCATTATCATTATTATCATTATTATCATTATTATCATTATTATCATTATTATCATTATTACCATTATTATCATTATCATCATTATCATCATTATCATCATTATCATTTTATCATTATTATCATTATTAGCATTGTTAGCATTATCATCATTACCATCATTAGCATCATTATCATCATTAACATCATTATCACCATCACCATCACGATCACCATCGCCATTATCATCACCATCACCATCACCATCACCATCATTATCACCATCACCATCACCATCATCAGAATCAGCAGCAGCAGCATCATCAGCATCATCAGAATTATCATCAGCATCACATCATCATCATAATTCCTTATGGCCCCCAGTGGGGCATAGAACCACACTTAAAGTTCTTACTGACTTTAAAGACTAGTCTGACCTTTTAAAATCTGCAGGCATTGGTTTTTTGTCACGTGCAACCCACATGGTTGTGGGCTTAATTCGCAGGACCTTTGTTTCAACAGAAGGATGAACTAAAGAACCACATGGAAGGTCGGAATTGCAGCTTCGTTTGGACTATGAAAACAGCAGAAAACAAACTGTTATTAGCAAAGATCATGCATTTTAATGGGAAGAAGAGTAAGTGCTTTGTTTTTTATCATTAAAATGTCTCTCTTGATCAATTCAGCTGTCATGAAACAGAACTGAGAACACAAATGTTTAACTTCATTGCTGGGTTACTCTGATTTACAATGAAGTTCAGAAATTTGAGCACAAAGGGGAAACTGTATACTGCGTCCTTTAATTTAGCATATGACAAGCCAAACAAGTCCTCGTGCAAAACCTTTCATATGAAAATGAGTTTGATTTACTTGAAAATGAACCTCTCTAGACGGAACACATTTTCATATGAATGGTTTCACACAAAGACTTCAAAAAAGAACCTAGTAAGAGATGTAGTAATGGCAAACATTATTTGATATTATTATATGGCTTTGGCTTGTGGCCGATATAACGCGCGCTCGGTTATTAAGTAGTTATTAATTACTTAATAACCGAGAGTGAGGTCGTTACGGGAAAATCTCAAGCTAAGGCCTTGCCGTATTGACCGAGCGATAGTGAGGTCAATACGGTAGGCCGAGGTTTGAGATTTTCCTGTAACGACCGAACGGTCGAGGTTATTAAGTTGTTTATTATATGGCTCATGAATTTAATAAAGAAAAGGAAAAAATATTCGAGCGGAAGTCGTCAATTTACATCCGGCGATGCGCGCGTTTACCGATTCATTCATCGTCTCAAACCCAGGGCAAAACTACACAGTCAGTGACCTTTACGTATTCTGTGAAAAACACACATTTCTTTACGGGAAAAATGCTTGTCACAGCCTCAAAAAGGTATTTTGGTACCGTGGTGCCACAACTTGATGGGGGAGTTTTTCCGACTTTTGTGGCGAAACGTCAACGCATATAGAAAAGACAGAAAGTGCTTCAAAATAGTCCAAACCAACGGTCTTTCGGTGAAAGAAAATACTAACGCTTCAGAATGTACTGCTCAGAATAACTCGATCTCCGCATTCGCTTTGGACAACATATCTACGCCTTCTTCATTCTGGGATTTATGGATGAACTTTTCAAGCCTTGTGAACGTCTAAAACTACCTGCAGTTATCAGAAACAGTGCTATCGACAGAAACCGCCCGATTGTTTATATTTGATGATCCTGGAAGCTGATTTACACTTGCTTGTGTTAAAGCGAGGGAATCTATTTGATAAGAACTGTTGCGGAGTTCAATATTTCAGTAATTGTTGTGACTAAGTTGATAACTTATAAGTTTCTTAGTGGTGTTCTGCTCAGGATGCATGACAGATCTGCCGAGGGTGTTTTTCACTTAGCGATTTTAGCTTTACCAGACTCGGTAAACTTCGATTGTTTTTCACCACTGCCCGCCAAGGTTCCGGCTGGTAAGTCAAAAACGACTTCCATATAAATTTTGTTAAGGAAAAATCTTTAAACTTTTAACAACTCGGATTAAATTTACTTTCTCTTATTGTTTTTAATCGGCTTTCATCGTTTCAATGCGCTTCAATTTTCAGAGCCGGGCTCTTCCTAATTTGCATAATCCGTAATCGGCCCGTGGGCATTACGGCTGCATAATGACCTTTCAGATCTCGTTCTTAGCCAATCAGAACGCGCGTTATATCGACCACAAGCCAAAGCCATATAATAATAATTATTATTGCACTAGACCTACAGTAACATAGTTGACCATAGGCAGCCAATGCAATGCACGGATGCAAAGCACACAGAGGACATTGACAAGGGCACCTGGTTTTTGCCGCGATACCATTTAAAACACCAGCTAGACAGGCTGATTATTATGACCAGGCTTTTAGCCAGTATTTGAATTAAGTGGGCATCCAAAATGTACTATAGGGTCTGCTCAAATGAACAATTTATAACGCAACATGGAAACGAATTCTTTAAAGTGGGCAATTTAGCCTGCGTAGAACGCGTTCCTGTATGAAGAGCTTTTCCATCATTCAGTCCATGTTCACCTGCCTACAAGCACAATTTTGAGTTATATAGGACATAATTTGCTGAATTTGTGCAGTATTATGCCATTTTTTGTGACACTGCAGTTGTCATCGCTCCCTCATGTTCCTCTCAACTGCACTCTATGCTATTTCTTATTGTTCGTAATATGCACAGTACAATACATACTCACATGACAGATCCAACACAGTGTCCAGCGGGCAACAGTGTTACACAAACAGAACTTTGCTGTGGAAATTACACAGCAATGAATCACTCAAAAAAATTTTCAAAGTGAAAGGTCACAGAGAAAAGGAATATTATCAACTACAGTAAAGTACAAGGTAGGGGAAACTTAGAAAACATGCTGTAAAGTGCATGCTAAAAGGTGCAGAATTTCTGCCTTAATTTCACTTAACAGAAGCAAAGAACTAGCACAAGCTGTTGACATAAATGATGGTGACTAAGCAAACTAAGATAATTACATCTTGAGAAAAATTGAAAAGAAAAAAACAATCAAGTTGAAACACTCATCAAAGCTTAGGTAGAGAACTCAAAATATGGTGCAGAAGAACTTGCCTGTAGTTGTGTTCCCATAGCATTTCTAAGTTCTCACAAACTGCCACTCATGGTTTTACAACTCTACAGAAACATGGACTTTTCTTCTATTTCATAATAAGTTTAAGTCTGAAATTAAAACGCATGGGCATGGAACTCAGCAAAACTCTTGCTCTACCTTATCTGTCTTGTCATCAATGAGTGGAACTATGGTTTGCTGCTCCAATGGTATACTGCGCTAAAATTATGAGAGAAAATATAAAAGTATTTTTTTATTGACACTATACGGTACAAGGTTAGGTGTCATTTGAAGTCTGTTTTGTACTTCGATTTTTGCTGTGTGGTAATGTGCTAACTACATGCTGCTCATCACAAGTACAGCTGTAATTTCCCGGTATTCTGTGAGGTTTCCCTGTCGGCAGTCTGTCAGTAACACTACAACTTACATTGTATAATTATTATAGTAAGTAGTAAAAGAATTCAGAAATTCAGAATTCAAAAGATTCACTTTATCAGTTTCTACTGTCTTTTGTTTCCCTTAGACTTAAAGCAAACTCAAAACTTCATGACAAAAACAGACCAACTATATTATCATCACAAGAACCAATATTATAGTACTAACAATATAATTTTTGAGATGACTGTATGATGAGTTGCACATCAACAAATTTTCTGTCGTTTCTGAACAGTAGAGAAACACAGTTGTGCTGTTGAAAGAAAAAAAAAATGTAAAACTGTTATCAACAGAAGAGGTGGTGGTTCCACTAGGATGGGATCTTGCATAATAATAAGATAATAATTACAATTATAAGGAGAATAATTAGAATAATAATTATAATTATTATAATTATAATAATAATAATAAGATATACCCAGCTGTCGAGGATCAGGAGAATTCTTCAGTAACCAAAATGGAAATTTATAAGGAGTTCTTCGGATACTAAGTTGAAAATCTCAGGAATTCTTCAAGGAGAAGAAGAAGGGGAGAGATAAAGGCAGAATTTGTTAGTTTGGTTCATATACAATGTACAGTATATGCAAAGTAAACTCTTTACTAAATCTCAAAATTTCAGATTTCTTTGTTCTCTACACCCGTAGCAAATTTGTTACTTTGTGGGTGAATTCTATCAACAACAGACAATTTCACCCGTAATGTCAAGGAAAAATTAAGTACACTCAGCCATAACAGGTGTTACGGGTTACTGCCCTTAATGACAGCCCTGCCCTTCATGACAGCCGCCATTTATATTACATTACTTTACTTCGTTTACCCTTGGATTTCAGAGTATCTTATGCAGCTAATATCTGCGAGCATTTAGCCATCATCAGATAAGAGACAGACCACCACACCGGGAACTATGTCCCCTACTCTTTTTGATTAGTGTGTGGGTTATTTTACGTCCCACAGAATTAATTACATGTATGAAGAGCTGTGAGACGGGGCCAACGGTTTATTGTGTCTATCCCAGAAGACTAGAAAGTCTAACCATTTGCAGATGTCATTACAAAGGCAGCACTTTCTCCTCAATTATTTTAAGACCCCAAGTATTGGTCTGGCTGGGGTTTGAACCCGCGACCTCCCGCATGCTAGTCTGGCGCTCTACCACTGAGCTAACTGATCGGCCATCCCTGAAAGCGAAGAGACAACTCAGAGAGAATGAGACATTCATGTGTTGCTGATAATTGTGTTTCTTGTATAAATTATCCATTCATTAAACCATTTCATTGTCACAACATCAGATGTGACAAATTATGATGCTGAGACAACAAAGGAAGTTTGCTCTCCGCATGCATTCTATCTATGGGACAGACAATGACCTTTGCGAGTTCACATAAAAAAACAGACCACTTGTGGAAAAATTTTGTCACCATTATACCCCTGTTAATCTGGCTTTTAAACTTCAAAATTCTTAATTTGAATCTCACCCACGATGTGTAACAATTTTCACTTGTGGTCTCTATGGTCAACTCTCCAGATATTTGTCAACGCAACCAATGTAGTTCATGACAACAAATTTACAAGTATTATACTTTAAACCGCAACTGATTGATGAACCAATCATGTCATTTTCCATACATTCCAGAAAAAATTATGCGGCCTTGAACAGGACAATCAACAGTTACCTGTACACACGGACACTCTCATTTTTTTCTGTTGAAGAGGGCAGCTCTAACGCAAGGTAAAGGTAAATAGCAGGGTGGGGAGGGGGGTGTTCATGTACATTGTATATAGTTCTGCCATTGGTGCATGTACATAACACACCTTGCTCTTACTGTAGTTTATTTATAAGTGACAAACACACATGTATGACTGTACAGCTGCACCTGCCTGGACTTAAATCTGTGGTGTAGAGCAACAGAGTCCAATCCAGACATATGATCTACAGTGTATAGTACAAAAGAAAGAAAAAAAGGGAATAAAAAGAAACTTTTTCACAATAGAAATTTGTCTTTTGCTAAACCTTATCAAATGTGGGGCAATCGGTTCTTTCTGTACTTCGTCAACAGAATTTTGTGAGTCATCTCCAAATTTAACACTGACTCTCAGGGCTGTACTCTAGAAGAGTCCAAGTGCCACAGGTAACTAACTTTTGCCTTTGGGCGAGTGGAAAAACTTACTAGTTTTATATAAGCTTAACTGTGCGTAACCAGGATTTCATGGTTACGAACCTTTGGGCTCCTTATAATTTTTTTGGACCACAGCCTTGACATTTGCTGTATACTGTCTGACAGTTTCTGCCAACTTTTTCCAAGTTACAGGTTCGCGATTTTAATCCTGGCACGGTTTCCTGGGGTATCCAATCAATGGAAATTAATGATCAGAAAAGCAATCGATCAATTGATAAAATTAGTTAATTGGTATTGCTTGGTATCAGTCAATCAATGATCAATCGGTAGTCACACAAAAGCCATTCATCGTTTGCTATCAGTTGGCTAAACAAGTTGCACCCAGACTTCTCAACACAACGCATATATGCCATGTTGCACATGCTCGTACTACTGTACAGTCGCTCATATCTCGGTTGTTATTGTTCTTGTAATGTCGACCAAAGTAGCTTGTAGATTGTAAAATGTGACGAAATCTGCAACCAATCAATACCAATCGATACCAATTAGGCCATTGATTGCCATTGGAAAGTTATAGATGACAATTGACAAAAGATCATGTGGTAATCCTCGCCTGTGGCTCATGGTTCCACAGCCACTTTAACAATGTTATGACGCAATTTATGATCAATAGGAGGACACACGCATAAAAAACTGACGTCAATTTGTTAAATTTCATCAATTGGACACGCCGGTGGGGCAGTTTTCTTTTTCGAAATTGTCCGCCGAAATAGTGGGATACTCTCGAAACTTCCCAGTAAAAGAACTCATCGTTTGGAGTATGAAGTTTCCACTGGCGATCTCCTTCACGCACAAAAGTAAAACGTAGTACAGGCGTCTGAAATACACCAAATGTCAACTCATGGTTCACTGATCTATAAAACATGGCAAGACGCCAAGGAAAGCGCTAAAAAGTTTGGAAATTTTTGAAATCTTGGGATTTCTAGCTGAGATAATCAAATATGGCGGCTTTTGGCTTACGGTAGTTAGCAGTCTGCCCGAGTTCAAAATTTGGCCAACATGGCCAAATTTAGTCAATGACATCAACCCAGCAACTGCTCTGTGTACGTCTACTACTTCACACTATGAACAAGGAGCTTTTTCTCAGAAAGCAGTTTTGTTTCGTTTCCGCAAAGATATTCAAAGTCTGAGAAAGGCCGGGTTTTGATATCCTGTGCATGAGAAGTCCTGGGGTGAGGGGGATATGTGCTAATGCGCCGCTTTGCATCGCACTGATCTGTTCAGTTGCCAGGGCCTGGGGGTTTTCGTCCAGGTGAGGTTTAGTACTGAACCTATTGTAAAAGATGAAGGGCTAATTAATTTAAGTTGTCTACACGTGTATCAGTTATTACAGACAACGCGCTTCGAAATGTATTTACTTGTGATACTTCACTTTGATTCTGCCCTAGGGGCGGGGGTGCTCCCTTATATCGGCTATATAGGTATGTCCAGCGTCAGAAGGACATGTTCTTTTAAGACATTTTAGTCAGAAGTAGAGTATCGATATTGGTCATTTGGGTCTCAAACTGGGTATGGTTTTTGTACTCTAGTCTTGAATTAGGTATGTTTTTTAGAAGAACCTTCTTTTTTCATCATTATCGATAAGACCAGCAACTAAAGCCATTCACAATACCTTTAACATCATTCTGAACTAGAGAACTACGGCAGGTCTGAAACAGGGTACTAATTTAAGGGTCAGGCCATAAATAGGTTAGATAAGTAGCAGACTTTGGTCTTAAATAGGGTAAGTGTTTTGGGAAGCGGGCCGCACAGCCCAGCCAAATTTTTCAGAAATTTAAAGTGTTGTGTGTGAGGCTAAATAAAGCTAAGAGGCAAAAGGACCTGACGCATAATTTTTCCATTTCTGTGCCGGGCAGTCCTTGATTCGAATGGATGCGGCACTCTACGTTTTGTTGTCAGTGACGCAGTATATTTTTCTTTTCAAAAAGGATGCCTCATTTGTGACGGCAGTTGTGCAATTATTCCTCCACTTTCGCTTGAATATTATGAAGCTAAAATACAAATGCTATCGGTGTTTTCATGGAAACCAGCTCTTAAAATGCCGCGGTATGTCGACATACAAATTTTCTTATTTTTAAAACCGCGCTCTAAGAAGTAAAGCTACTGGAATTGTGGCGGAAATTCGAGAAATTCAACTAGATCTGGAAAATGTCGACACCTACGATATGAAGAAAACCTCATAAAACAGCCATATTGTGCCTATTTTGCAATATACCAACGTTAATTAAATTACAATATGATAAATTAGTTACCTTCCACAATATATGGTATCTGTAGTATCGTCCAAACGCACCAAATTAAATGCGTGTTCTTTTCCCGTAAACAGCCACAGAGTAGGGGCGGGATTGTTATAGCTGGCAAGTGTTCTGATTGACCAAAATTATGTCGCCGTAGTTGTGATCTTAATCACATTTAAATCAAGCAGGGAAACAGATATCTTCGTTTCTTTAGAATACATCGTTTTAGTAAGACTCAGGAGCATTTAAGTCGCCAATTATTTCTACATGCATGGCATTTTAATTTCCTTTTCTTTCCGTGTCACGAAATAAAATTTAGTTTCGAGAAGTTACTTTTGCTGGACACGTTTACCTTGTGAATTACAAGCGTTTACCCTGATAACATTCATACTCATTATGTCACTAAATCACTCTGAAACGGAAAACTGTACCATTTCTTTGTTGAATTAAACAAAACTAACTGCTTCCATCGGCATTGATGGACAAATCGCGTGGTGTGGCGGTGTCTCTACTTCGAAAACATATTTCTTTTTCACAATCACTATCAAGTCCAGTTCGCAGTTTTCTTGTGTAAGATAATACCGAGAAACGAGAGTTTCATCGAAATGTTGCAAATGAAACATTTTGGTGCGATGGACCGAGTTTTGGCTGAAATTTTGCCGCCGTATTTACATTAACAATTACGAACTTTACTCTGATTGGATGTTACAAATTATGTAAATAGTTCACCCCTGAACTGAAAACAATACCGTTTCGTTTCTGAGGAAACGAAACAAAAAGACGAGAGTTTTCAGGGGTTAATAGCAGTAGTTTATCCATGCTTTTATAGTTTCCTGTAGAGCTTTTCGAAGGTTTAAGATGTCTACGGTTGATCTAGGGTCGCAGGACTCCGTAGATCCTGAATCGAGCGAATATGATGACGATGAAGATGACAATGACTATTACTACAAATGTGGGGACGAGGATGAAGGAATGGCTTCAGACAAAGAGGAAGGCCCTGAAAGTTTTGAATTCGTGATTATCGATTCTAGTGAGGCTCAAGAAATATTCGACTCTTCAGATCTGGCAAGAGATTTCGAACTACTGAAAAAACATATCATCGTTTCATAAGTTTCAATGTTTTATGAAACAGCTCAAGTTAGCCGGGTTTTTTTTTTTTTTGCGATACTCGCAAAATTTATTGCTGAATTCTAGTTGTCTTGTCTTCTGATGAATGATACTCGAGTATTGTTAATCACTAGCATTTTTCATTTCAAAATGTCGACGGTTTTTTCAACAGGATTGTCTTTTTTCCGTAGAATGACTGTGTGGGTTTATATACTTTTGAAACGTAGAAACACGTTTGCGAGTTTTTCTCGAGGTTTCTACGAGTTTTTTCAAGAAACAGATTTCAAGTGTTAGAGTTAGTTTTCCAATGATAAATTTCAGACCGGAAATTAATTTGTCATCGCGAAACCAATAATTTTTTGCGAACTCGTGGAGTCATTTGCGAGAAGGAAAGGAAGCTTACTGGAGCTTTAACCCCATCCTCTTCAAAAATCTTTGGCCAAATCAATTGTCATATGATATACTATTTATCAACCTCGAATGTCCGGTCTTCTGTTTCCTGTATTGACCGAGCGGTGAGGTTAATTCAGCAAAACCGAAGTTTGTGGTTTCCCCGTAAACTAGTTAAATAGTTAAGAAGAATATAGAATAGTTAAGATGCAAGCGCTAACTCTAGTCAAAAGCTCTGCACAGAGAGATTTTCATTTGAATCTTAAAATCCAAGCCAACGTGACCAATCACAAAAGACACGAGCGATCGAGTAAACCAATCAAATATCGCATTAAGCACGTGATCGACGTGAAGCGCGGGAAAACGCGCGCGAGCGAGTTACGATTCAGTTGGCTTTACTTCTGATTGGATGAGGAAATGGCGCGAGAGTTTCAGTAACTAAACAAGAAACGTGAAAATGCAAAACCATAGTGAATGACCACAACTTCTAACACCCGAGTTAAAACGCTCTCGTATCACCTTTTTCTACCGAACAACTGGCCGGAGTAGATTTCTTTGTTGCCGTCTTCCCAACAACAACCCGAAATGACAAATAAAAGAGAAGCACACTGTAACCAATGAAACAACTCGTTTTGTTAATAAGAGTGAAGGGATTTCCCCCACGAGTTTAGGTCATCACGACGTCTTCTAAAGTAAGTTGCAGTTTTGACCCATTACAATGAAAACAAACAATCTTGCGCAAGTCAGACAAGTCTTTTTCGCTTTCAATGAAAGCACGTTTTTCGTTCAAAACCTAATTTCGCATGATGAAATTTTGCGCTGGAAAATTTTCGACAACTTGCGTTTTTAGAAAACGATCAGGTTTATTAAAATGGCTGAGAACGTGCAAGGTGATAAAGACCAAACTTTTCCCCTTTTTTTCTGAACTGTTCCCCTCTGGAATAATCGAATTGTTAAGATTATAAAACAAAACATGGATAACTCACGCAACAGTAGCCAAAAGGGAAAGACTTGTGTTTTTCCTGTTACCCCGTGTACGGTATTTCGAATCCGAAATGAAAATTTCCAGAGGCCATTGTCCTTCGAAACTGTCCCCTTTTAGTTCGCAATTTCAACGTCGCAGAAATTTTGTGAGAATCCCGCATCGCTACATACTAGCAAGAGCTTTGTTCATTCTGGGAAGTAGTTTACATAAATGGACTTCTCTTCTTTAGAGTTTTATTTTAATTTATTACTCCTTTAAATCAACAATAATAGCCTTATGATCACGTTTTCGCAATAAATGCCACGCAAATATAGTTCCTCACACTGCTTTATAATTATAATTACTTAAAACTCCTAAATTCTTAATGTATATTTTACTAAGGGTCAACGCTTCCCGGCGAACTATTTACAAAATTAAATGTAATTACAAACCTGACTGGTAAAAATAATTTCATTTCAGCTTTAATTTTTTAGTAGAAATTTAAATTCACATTTGTTTGGCTTTTTATGTTTCTTCTACAGACTACTAATAATTGATCAAAAATTTACGTCCTAAAGCTCTTTTACTCTGAAAGCTGGTTCGGTAAGAAATGCCCTATACACTACGTTGTCGACCCAACTTAATTTGCTTAGAATAATATTCTCTTTGTAAGTCATGTTGACAATTGTTACATAGCGTCAGTCGTTTTAGGTGCCTTATCTACAAATATAACAGGACAATTTGTGTCGCGATAGCAGAGGTACGATAGACTAAAAACACCCTTAACTTTAGTTTTAGGTATTTATGTTTCAAAAACGGTGCCGTGAAACCCATGTATTCTTTATTATAGAATTTTGATAAGGACAAGATGCAATTATTGGCAAAGTTTAAAAAAATTCTGTACATGGGGCTCAGAGCTACCTTAAATTTTCGAATAAATATAAGTACTAAAAGCTAAAATTAAGAGTGTCTTTAGTACAGGTCATACTGATGCTATGGTAACCTATAGTGTCACGAAAATGATAACAACGTGTTTATCAATGATTGGGCAGTTTTATGGCTCAATGATTGTAGCATCAACTGACAAAGAGTGCTTGTAATGACTTATCAAAACCATAGTTTTGGAAAGTACTGCAAAGTGTTCTGAGCTACCTCAAGTTTCAACTGTTCTTTGACTGAAAACAACTTGCAGGTAATAGACCTAGCAGATCATTGCATATTTGTGAGTAAAACTAGGTTTTGGTTCAAAAATACATTTGTACTAAACAAAAAGTTGAAACGTTTTGCGTAGCATTTATCCCAGTTTTAATCCTGCTGCTGAATGGTTAAAAGGGTACCAAAACTGTTGAAAACGGTTAAATTGCATTACTAACTGAGACACACCACTGGCTTGAAAACTGTCTCTTGAGGTCATTGTGCTTTGTCTTTCTCACTTGTTTCCGCTGGTCAGTCAGTCAGTCAGTTCAACCAAGACAGCTGAAAGAGAACAAACAAACAAAGTGTAAAGCTATGAAAAAGGCTTATTCGGCTACTTCAGTCAATCTCAGTTGAACGTTCTCTAAAAAAGGCGTTAGCTGATTGCCTGAAAAGCTACATTTGTATAAAACGTAAATAATCGTGTTTTTCGTGTATTATCGTGGCACCACCGTTAAATCTATATAAAAAGTGAATAAATCAAAGAAATAAATCAGTCTCCCATAAAACGTTACGATTAACTGAAAACACTTGAGAAATGTGAAAGACATTACCTTGTGGCTTGTGCTTCCTAAATTTCTCAAATGTACTTCGCAATTACAAGACACAATTAAAATAATATGGTAGTGGCTTCGTTATTTGTTTGATAAAACGCAGTATAAAATCATTGTCATTCAGACTTTAGCTGGAACCATGGAAGTTTCATTGTACCATTTACAGCTGAATACGATTTATATCTGAAATTTGGTCACTAAACGTTGCATTTCAGGTTATTGGGTAATTTCATGGTCTCTATTCTCATCGAAAGCAGGTCAGTTATAATAGAACACCATGTCCGCTGGAGAAGAACAAAAAACTATAATAATCAAATAATAATCACAATTACTAGGAACCCTTTGTTAGGAAACAAAAAAACACTTTTTCAAGTAATCTTACCTTACTTTCCAAAATTAAAGGTCACGTTATCTCCAATCAGTATAAAAGGCGCCCATTGCTTCACGTCAGAGTAGCCGTTACATCTCATCCACTTCATGGCCTGGTGAAGAGAGTCACTAGCGCTTTCGCCACGAACAAGGTGGTCGTAGAAATGACTTATCAACTTCTCTGTTGAGCTGTCTTCTAGGGCCCACAGTGACACCAACACTGAGCGTGCGCCAGATCCTAGGAATGCTCTAGCAATTCCGACCGCTCCCTCGGCCTTAATCTCTCCACGTGCACTATGGCAACAGCTAAGGACTACCAGTTTAGCTCGCAGTTTAACCTTTGAAATGTCCGACATTGTCAATAAGTAGAGTCCTTCTCGAGGTATACCGTTAGGAATGCGAATAGAAGGTGCCAGGGCAATTTCTCCTCTTTCTGCATCACCGTGAGCAGCCAAATGTATCAGAGCCACTGATTCCATCGCTTGAAGTACTGCCTGTTTAGTAGCCTGCTGTCCTAGTAAAGGCTCAACACCTAGCTTTCTTCCTACCATCTTTGCTTCCTCTTCTGCACTAGGCAGTCGCGAAACGGGCGTAAGACGTCCTTTGAAAATCACCTCGCCAACATCAGGATTCCCCACTATCAGTGCACCGGTCTGGCTGTGATAGTCTGCTGGACTGTCATGGATGAGCCTGAGAGTTGTTAAAGAAGGGGCGACGCGGATCTTGAAAGTCTCGGATAGCGTCTTTCCACTTTCATCAGGCAATGCGGTAAATGGAATGTTGTATAAAGTACGATCAGGAACGATGATGATCTCCGAGCCGTCAAGCAAGTCAGCCACAGGAGCGATGATTAGTTTGTAACACAGAGGAAGATTCATTTTTGGACCTTGGTTCTCTTTACTTTCATTTCCAAATCGGAAACCTTCATGGCTGTCATCCTCGTATGATTTTGACTCCCCTTGTACGACATGTAAAGACACATCCTTGGGTAGGTCCTTAGGTGACATGTCAAAACTTCTAAAGCTTTTGGTGGCAAAAAAGTCCTCCATATTCTGGGCAAATCCTTCGTGAGCAATAGCTTCACTTCCTTTGATCTTTCGGAAATGTTTGACTCCGCTTCTTTTAAGTATCCAAAAATATATGCTGTCAGAAGAATAGGAGACGTATAGACAAGAACAATTAAGTTCTTTGTCCATTATGCTTTCAATACCGGACCATGTTTGAGGATTAGTGGAGACTGGATTCCTCATAGAGTACTTAGCTGACATTAAATCTGCCAAAGCCCTTGCCTTCCCAAGCTCTGAAACATACAAGGCTGCTTCGGGATTTTCGGTTTTACAAAGCAATGCACAGAGATTACGGTAGGGTGAAATCTTGCTGTCCGAGAACGATATTTTCCATTGATCGTTATCTTGTAGGGAGCCGCGTATTTTCTCGCATTTTTCGATACTAGCAAGTAAGTAGGAGATAGCTTCCTGATTCTCTCCTTCTTGCACTCTTAAGCGTGCTAGTCCGTAGAGCGATTGGAAAAGCTTTGAAATATCGGCGATGTCTTCACTTATCCGACGCGACTTCATAAAATGCTCTTCAGCCTTAACATGTTCCCCATCTTTGAAAAGAGCGTTTCCTAACAGTAAGCAACAATTGGCTTCTGTTGCTCGGTGTCCAATTTCTTTACTAATCGCAATTGCTTGTTCGCAATATTCCTTAGCTTTGACACGGTCACCAATTGAGCACCAGATATATCCTTGCATTAATAAAGAGGCGGCTTTCTCAGCCTTGTGTCCAATTTCTGATGCGATCATAAGTGCTTCCCGATTATAACTGTTAGCCATGGGATATCTACCCAGAGAGTGAAATAAAGCAGCGAGACTATTGCAACACGAAATTACCCCTTTCTTCTCACCAGTTTTTCTTTTGATCTCTAATGCTCTCTCAAAGTGTTTGTTAGCTTCATCTTTTTCGCCAACTGATAGATACAGAGAACCAAGCATTGAGTAGCTGGAGGCTTCTCCATTTCTGTTGCCAATTTCTTTTGCGATCGCAAGTGATTTTTCGAGATGTTTTCTAGCCATGTCATACTCGCCAAGTAATCGATACACATGTCCAAGGTTTCCGTAACAGGCGGCTTCTCCATTTCGGTCACCGATTCTTTTTCGAATCGCAAGCGATTTCCCGCAAAGTTCTTTAGCCTTTTCATACTCGCCAACTGATTCATACACAGTTCCAAGGTTTTCGTAAGAGGCGGCTTGTCCATTTCTGTCACCAATTTCTTTTGTGATCACAAGTGATTTCTCAAGATGTTCTCTCGCGTTGTCATACTCGCCAACTGATTCATACATGTTTCCAAGAGTTCTGTAACAGTAGGCTTCTCCTTTTCTGTCACCGATTTCTTTTGTGATCACAAGTGATTTCTCAAGATGTTCTCTCGCCTTGTCATACTCGCCAACTGATTGATCCACAGTTCCAAGATTTCCGTAACAGGTGGCTTCTCCATTTCTGTCACCGATTTCTTTTTTGATCACAAGTGATTTCTCAAAATGTTCTCTCGCCTTGTCATACTCGCCAACTGAGTGATACACGTTTCCAAGATTTCCGTAACAGGTGGCTTCTCCATTTCTGTCACCGATTTCTTTTCTCATCACAACTGATTTCTCAAAATGTTCTCTCGCCTTGTCATACTCGCCAACTGATTCATACGCAACTCCAAGATTTCCGTAACAGGCGGCTTCTCCATTTCTGTCACCGATTTCTTTTCTGATCACAAGTGATTTCTCAAGATGTTCTCTCGCCTTGTCATACTCGCCAACTGATTGATCCACAGTTCCAAGATTTGAGTAACAGGCGGCTTCTCCATTTCTGTCACCGATTTCTTTTGTGATCACAAGTGATTTCTCAAGATGTTGTCTCGCCTTGTCATACTCGCCAACTGATTTATACACTGTTCCAAGATTTGAGTAACAGGTGGCTTCTCCATTTCTGTCACCGATTTCTTTTGTGATCACAAGTGATTTCTCAAGATGTTCTCTCGCCTTGTCATACTCGCCAACTGACTGATACACAGTTCCAAGATTTACGTAACAGGTGGCTTCTCCATTTCTGTCACCGATTTCTTTTTTGATCACAAGTGATTTCTCAAGATGTTGTCTCGCCTTGTCATACTCGCCAACTGATATATACACTGTTCCAAGATTTGAGTAACAGGTGGCTTCTCCATTTCTGTCACCGATTTCTTTTGTGATCACAAGTGATTTCTCATGATGTTCTCTCGCCTTGTCATACTCGCCAACTGACTGATACACAGTTCCAAGAGTTACGTAACAGGTGGCTTCTCCATTTCTGTCACCGATTTCTTTTCTGATCAGAAGTGATTTCTCAAGATGTTGTCTCGCCTTGTCATACTCGCCAACTGATTCATACACAACTCCAAGATTTCCGTAACAGGCGGCTTCTCCATTTCTGTCACCGATTTCTTTTCTGATCAGAAGTGATTTCTCAAAATGTTGTCTCGCCTTGTCATACTCGCCAACTGATTCATACACAGCTCCAAGATTTCCGTAACAGGTGGCTTCTCCATTTCTGTTACCGATTTCTTTTGTGATCACAAGTGATTTCTCAAAATGTTCTCTCGCCTTGTCATACTCGTCAACTGATTCATACACAGTTCCAAGATTTCCGTAACAGGCGGCTTCTCCATTTCTGTCACCGATTTCTTTTGTGATCACAAGTGATTTCTCATGATGTTCTCTCGCCTTGTCATACTCGCCAACTGACTGATACACAGTTCCAAGAGTTACGTAACAGGTGGCTTCTCCATTTCTGTCACCGATTTCTTTTCTGATCAGAAGTGATTTCTCAAGATGTTGTCTCGCCTTGTCATACTCGCCAACTGATTCATACACAACTCCAAGATTTCCGTAACAGGCGGCTTCTCCATTTCTGTCACCGATTTCTTTTCTGATCAGAAGTGATTTCTCAAAATGTTGTCTCGCCTTGTCATACTCGCCAACTGATTCATACACAGCTCCAAGATTTCCGTAACAGGTGGCTTCTCCATTTCTGTTACCGATTTCTTTTGTGATCACAAGTGATTTCTCATGATGTTCTCTCGCCTTGTCATACTCGCCAACTGATTGATACACAGTTCCAAGATTTCCGTAACAGGCGGCTTCTCCATTTCTGTCACCGATTTCTTTTTTGATCACAAGTGATTTCTCAAGATGTTCTCTCGCCTTTTCATACTCGCCAACTGACTCATACACAGTTCCAAGATTTCCGTAACAGGCGGCCTCTCCATTCCTGTCACCGATTTCTTTTGTGATCACAAGTGATTTCTCAAGATGTTGTCTCGCCTTGTCATACTCGCCAACTGATTTATACACTGTTCCAAGATTTCCGTAACAGGCGGCTTCTCCATTTCTGTCACCGATTTCTTTTGTGATCACAAGTGATTTCTCAAGATGTTGTCTCGCCTTGTCATACTCGCCAACTGATTTATACACTGTTCCAAGATTTGAGTAGCAGGCGGCTTCTCCATTTCTGTCACCGATTTCTTTTCTGATCACAAGTGATTTCTCAAGATGTTGTCTGGCCTTGTCATACTCGCCAACTGATTCATGCACAACTCCAAGATTTCCGTAACAGGCGGCTTCTCCATTTCTGTCACCGATTTCTTTTCTGATCACAAGTGATTTCTCAAGATGTTCTCTCGCCTTGTCATACTCGCCAACTGATTGATACACTGTTCCAAGATTTGAGTAACAGGCGGCTTCTCCATTTCTGTCACCGATTTCTTTTGTGATCACAAGTGATTTCTCAAGATGTTCTCTCGCCTTGTCATACTCGCCAACTGATTGATACACTGTTCCAAGATTTGAGTAACAGGCGGCTTCTCCATTTCTGTCACCGATTTCTTTTCCGATCACAAGTGATTTCTCAAGATGTTGTCTCGCCTTGTCATACTCGCCAACTGATTCATGCACAACTCCAAGATTTCCGTAACAGGCGGCTTCTCCATTTCTGTCACCGATTTCTTTTTTGATCACAAGTGATTTCTCAAAATGTTGTCTCGCCTTGTCATACTCGCCAATTGATTGATACACAACTCCAAGATTTCCGTAACAGGTGGCTTCTCTATTTCTGTCACCGATTTCTTTTGTGATCACAAGTGATTTCTCAAAATGTTGTCTCGCCTTGTCATACTCGCCAACTGATTGATACACAGTTCCAAGGTTTCCGTAACAGGCGGCTTCTCTCTTTTTGTCGCGGATTTCTGTACTGATTAGTAGCGTTTTCTCGTAGAGTTTTCTCGCTTCTGCGTATTTGCTTTGACGGAAATACATTTTTGCCAGATCGAAGGTTAGATCACATTCTGCAAATTTTTCACCACTTTCACGGTAAATCTCGAGAATTTTTTCTGCATATTTTATGGCATTTGTGTTGTTGTTGATAGCACAATAAGCCTTCGACAATATCAAATACAACTTCTTGTAGAATAATATGGCTATTTTATCGTCTTCGATTCCTACTTTGTGTTTCAAGATGACCAAGCATTCCTTGCATATTTCGATGCTCTTTAGAACTCGATTGGTGTTGAGAAGGAAGCAAGCAAGTATGAGGCCGATAGAGATGGCTTGTAGAACCTCGTCCATGTTGTTCATGTCAAACACTTCTGTCAGAACTAAATGAAAATTACAGTCAAAACAAATTTGGCGCCAACTCTGTTAAGAGTAAATGTCAGTAAAAATCAAAGAAAATTCTAAAAATGTGGCCACGGTCGAAAAGTCGATTTCGCTCATAACTTGCCAGTTTGAAGGCCTAGGTAAGTAACTGACGGAAATCAAGTTAGTTTTTTGAAATATCCAATACAACGGCAGAAATTCACGAAAAACGGTTATCGCACCGAAAGTTCAGATTTCACTTCGCGATAATCCGAAATTTTACACTTTTCAGCTTCATGCTACACAGTCGTTTACATCGCTGTGAAACGTTCTCAACTTTAAATGTATACATTGATTCTTCCTTAATCAAGAGATAGTGATACTTTTTATTTCTTGTGTTTTCTGGCCGAACTGAGCCCCGATTAAGTAGACATACTTTTCCAATTAAAACAAAAGTCAAAAGTTATGTAAATTCAGTGAGGAAAAGAGCTGGCCGGTAGTGCTTCAAATCGTCTGATATTCTAGCAAAAGATAGTTCAGTCGATGAATTGTAGGCTTACGGATTCATTTTTGTGGGATCTACTAGCAATTTTGCATGAACGCCGATCAAAAATCGAGAAAATTGGAATTCAGCCCCTTTGAAATTTGCAATGTAACGCAACACGCTAAAATAGGTAAGCCATTCTTGTTGGCTTGAGACGGGACAATCAAAGCCTATTAATGTCTTTTACATTTGAAAAGCTTTAAAAGTAGTATTTAACTTAAAAAATCGCCGACAAGAGTTTAAAAAAAGAGAAAAAGAAACACCAAACTTTTAAATCGCACTCTCCATCTTCTCGCTGCCCAATGTCACGCTCGAGCGATTTTCAAGGGAAACAAATTTAAAACCATTTTTTCACCGCTGAAAATGAGTCAAATTTTAATAACAAGATCTTTGTTGTTGATGTGCGAAATCATGCATTAATAAGAGAAGATTGCCCAGTTAACCCGCCGAACGAAGTATAAAAGGTCCCAATAGTATATACATATTGAAACGATGTTAGGGATTACAAGCTTTATGCCGTCGCTAGCCAGTAGGAGGCTATCTATTTCCACGAAAAGTTAATGTTGTATCGATAACCAAGCAAACAACGCACTTATCAAAGAAGAATCGAAGTAAGCTGAATGAGTTAGAGACGCCCCGTGCGAGTTCGTTCTTCAATACGGTGGAATTTGTGCCGGCACGCAGTTACGGTCATACCGCTCATACAGTGTAACAAGGATATCAAAAGCAACCAAGTCCTTCAGATTTTATCGCATTGAGACATACGTGAAGAATATTTTTGGCGAATGTGTGCGTTTCGAGAAACCGAGAAACTTCTTGGAATCGACAATCTCATTGATTAGGTCAGGAGCCCATGACCGGCTCCTGATTAGGTGCAGGTCCAGAAGTTGATTCATGTCACTCAAGGATCTGTGGAAATTACACACACGGCAAATGGAAATTTATTCAAGTCCCTGAATTTAATAGAAGATTCAGAACAGTTCTTCCCTGTGGGCTCAGGCGCGCCAGTGACGACTGAAGTCTTTGATGAACAAAGAACCAGAAACTCTCCTCAATGATAGCAACGCATATTCCGCCTTGACTTGCACCTGCCGGCTTGTACTTTAAAATCAGTCTGACCAGATAAAAAGCAACACGCCAGTCCTTGTGCTAAAAGTTTTCATCATTGAAGGATGTCGAGGTAAGCAAATACTTTAGGAATAATAAATAAATAATTTCCGTAGTTTTAACGGTCACACCCTTAATGACTAGGCAGAAGCAAGGTATTCCTGTTCTGGCCCTCTCCATGTCACGCAACGTCGAGAGGGAGGGTCCCTCTCTCTCGGCTCTCTCCCGACGTTTCGCGACAGAGAAAGGGCCAGAACTGGACTAGAAGCAAGGAAAAAAATATTGACGCGCGCAAGAATATCACCAATGTTGCACACACGCAATTTGCTTAATTACGTTTGGCCACCTTGTTGCCACATCCAACATCTCACAGGATACTTGTGTTTTCGAATTATTTCTTGTTAACTTATTTGAACTGAAAAGCTTGTTAAACCAGGGTCGAAGAAAGGCTCGTCAACTGAATGAGGCAGTAGTTGGTGGTATTAAACGATCCACAAGACTACATGATAAAGCATGATAAAGCATGATAAAGAGTAGGTAGCACTAACTTTTTCAGAAGTGTAAACCACAACGTAGGTTAAAGATATACCGACATGTCATTGACTACAAAAATGCTTCATGCTTCAGTGCTAAATAGCAATGAAAACCAACTGTGGCGTCACAAATTTGGTTTGTAGACAAGGCAATTTTTATCAGGAGTTTTTTCTCATTCCCACCCCAGCGTTGTCAATGCAATTCAACTCTTTCCTCTTCCTTTCTCGCCCTGCAAGTTCATCATGAAACTGATACTGACGTCTCTTTTTCCACCCCGATCAATGAGCTGAATGCAAAGGTAGGCTTTTTGTACTGGACGAAGCTTCAAAGGAAAGCAAACTGATAGCTGAATATCGCATAATTTGAAAAAGCGATTGAAGGTTGAGTTCTGGAGAAAGCTCCATCATCTTCTACAGATTTGACGCATCTGCCAAGTCCGTCACGTACTCGCTGCATAGTAGCACCGTGGACTGCAGTGTAAAGCTCTAGTACGCGTTGTTATTTGAGAAAGCTAAACAGTGCGTTTTAGCCGTCCCGAATATCCTTGCTCCTGTAGATTTGAATTGCTTCTGGGAGGAGTTATCTAAGCGCAAAGGGAATCTAAGAGCAACTGGTGAGGAAATACTTTGAACACTTCAAACACTCCGTCACTTATCCCGAAGCTGCATAAATTACTTGACCTTCGTCACAGATTGTCATTTCATGCGTGACACAAAACAGGGAGAGTTAGGGAGTGATTACGTTTGGTTCTACTCGTGTTTTTTTCGCTAATACAGGCAATTTCTAAGTTAAATACTATTTCTAAAGCGTTTCAAACGTTAAAGACATTAATAGACTTCGATTGTCCTGACTCAAGCCAACAAAAGATTTTTACCTATTTTAGCGTGTTGCGTTACATTGCAAATTTCAAAGGGGCTGAATTGCAATTTTCTCGGTTTTTGATCGGCGTTCATGCAAAATTGCTAGTAGATCCCACAAAAATGAATCCGTAAGCCTACAATTCATCGACTGAACTATCTTTTGCTAGAATATCAGACGATTTGAAGCACTACCGGCCAGCTCTTTTCCTCACTGAATTTACATAACTTTTGAGTTTTGTTTTAATTAGAAAAGTATGTCTACTTAATCGGGACTCAGTCCGGCCAGAAAACACAAGAAATAAAAATTATCACTATCTCTTGATTAGGGAAGAATCAATGTATACATTTAAAGTTGAGAACGTTTCACAGCGATGTAAACGACTGTGTAGCATGAAGCTGAAAAGTGTAAAATTTCGGATTATCGCGAAGTGAAATCTGAACTTTCGGTGCGATAACCGTTTTTCGTGAATTTCTGCCGTTGTATTGGATATTTCAAAAAACTAACTTGATTTCCGTCAGTTACTTACCTAGGCTTTCAAACAGGTAAGTTATGAGCGAAATCGACTTTTCGACCGTGGCCACGATTTCTTTGATTTTTAGTGGCAATTACTCTTAATTGCATTTGTCTTTGACTTCATTTGTTAGTGAAGTCATGAGAAACTATATTTATAACTATTCAACACGTTTCCCCAAACGTAGTGGAACTGAGACGGGATTGTAGTGGTAGGAGTTCCTGACTTAGTTTAGAAATGGCTTAAGAGAATACACTAAAAACCCGCATAAAAGAACAAGTGGATTAAGAGCACTCAGGCTGAAATTTGGTCCAAAATGTACGATATACATAAGAACACATTCAGCCTGAAAGATGAAAATTGTTCTTATATAAGCAGGTATGGGAATTTCCAGGATACATTTAGCAATTGTTTTTGGACTTGGCTAATTTATGTAACTAAATGACTGTTACCTTCTGTCAATAACATTCTTTATTAATTGTTGCAGACACAGCATGCTGACATGAAATCCATTAATGAATTAAAATGTTGCGCTTGCACATTGATTTCATCTCTTAGTAGTCTATGCAGTATTTATTTTTTAGAAACAATTTTAAGAACACCCTAAGAACATTTTCGGGCTGATTTTGCAGAAAACACCCGATATATTAGAATAAAATCAGCCTGAACCCCCAAAGCACTTCTTCTTTTATGCGGGTTTTTACTGTAAAATATTTTAATTTGCACTAATATCGAGCAAGATTGAACCGAATAAGAAAAATGGAAAAGAAAGATTTTTAATTCTGGCCGGTTTCTTTTTCACAGCCTAGGGTTACGTGGGCCAGGCGAAGGAATATTCTTCTTTGTTAAGAATTGGTCAAATGGTTGTACGGAAGTCTTGCGAGCTCGTGTAGAAGAATTCATCGGAAACGTTTGTTGAGCGTTCATTATTCCAAGATAACACAAAGGAATAAATAATATTATGATTTATGTTTCGGTAGGTATATTTGATCGAATTTTAGACTAAACTTGAATTGCTTCAGGTTTCAAGTTGCAGAATTCAAACTCTTAATGTGAAATGCAAATCATTCTGGGTTAGGTATATAGTCCCGACTTTCTTTCGATATAATTAGGACGTAAGTATTACACTATTGTATTCATAGCTTGGGCCTTTTTTGGACTGGAATCTTTTTAATACATTTTCGACTTAATAATGACTAAGAAAAAGGCGACAAATGATATGAATTTTTTAACAATGTTTCGAGTGCCTTCAGAAAATCAAAAACATCTTTAGAAAAATTAAAATGAATCTGCACTTTATTTTGAAAAAAGTGCTGCCAGTGAAACATGATTAAAGACTACGATAAATCTTATCTTACTATTGAGTTAAAATTTGTTGAAAAAGGGACAATTGCATAGCGTTCCCTTTGCTTATTATTAATTAATGTTAATCAAATTGAAATGGTACCAAGCTTGTACTCACCACTTTTCTTTCGCTCCGTGGAAAAAATACAGGAGCCAACAGTTTCACTGTATAAGACGACTTTGTCTGAAGGATACAAAAATATTATTTCAGGTTTATTTAGACATGGATTTCTTTAAAATGTCCATGTTTCACACTTTAGCATCACGCGACTGTTAAGACGCACAAAAAAGTACAAAGGATGTCAGACGTACAAAACTGAAATCCATGCCAAAAACTAAATTGCATGAAGATAAACGCATCAAACTGAAAATTCCTTGAGGAAAGTAGATGAGCAAAGTTGTAATTACAGACAGTGATTAACGCGCAAAACTAAAAGCTTCAGCCGACGATAAATGCACTTGTGTGACAATGATGACCGACTAAGACAGAACTGCAAAGTTAAACTGAAAGAAAACGAATGAGGAAAACAAAACAAAGTTGACAAGACCACAGGGGACTGATCAACCGACAAAACTGAAAGTCGTCGAAGATGGACGTTTCAAGTATAAATTCTACACTGAAAATTCAAACCCTATCTTCCTCTATCTGCACAACACGTATTTACTCTGAATACAGATAGTGACCAAAGCTACTTACTTTTCTAACCTTTATGTGGAATGTGAGAATGAGAACGAGATCCCACTCGATCTGCTCAGGAATAGGGGTCTCCCCCTAGAAAGGAAAAAAGTGCGTTAGTGCTTAATTAAATACTCTCAGTAAATTCACAGTAAAACCATCTAACGAGAGACTCGAATAGACGAAATCTTACATCTGTTCTATTAACTGACTGTCCTTACCGTTTCTTGAGATGTCAAAATCCGAATGACGTCCAATTCAATCTGGGTCAGCAAAAGAGATCTTCCTTTAAAAGGAAAACAACGTATTAGTACTGTTTAGTTTTTTTTTTTAATGTACAGTGACGACAAAAAAAAAATCATTGCTACACGATATGTAGCTTCTTCTACACTGTATTGCGCAGTTACGTTCCGCTTTTTTTCATTGCTTACTTCAAACTTAAAAACTTCAAAAACAATGCTAGTTCATTGTAGCTGACGGTAATGGGGGAGACTCTTTGGAATGTTTAGAAAGGTAAATACTATCGTTTTCATTCTACATTTTGCATACGAAAAATGACAGAGCTAAAATTGGCGGAATATTATTAGAATTCCCAGACATAAATATTACAATTAAAAGCCGTACCGTTGAATGATTGTTATTCGCAGTCAAACATGATTGTTGATTATCATTGACAATTTTATTGTTTATTGAGTCAAAACATTTCGTTATGAAGTAACCAATAACACAGTCAACTATGGACACGAAAGTTGTTCAGATTTAGTCACGACAGAGTTAGGTGACTAAGACCAAGGAAAGTGAAAATCAAGGTTCTACTCACCACTTCACTTCTGTTCAGAGTATGAAAAAGTATAAACGTAACAGGTATGTCCACAAGAGAAACTTTCCCTGCAAGAAAAAGCCAGAAAGGTTCGTTCAGTTTTGCTTTACATCGTGTTTTAACCTTTAACCACAAGCAGCTAAACTAAAAACGCATTGCTAGACGTTGGCAAGAAAGAACTCTAATTCCCTTATTTTTACTTTGTCAGTTCAAAGAGTCAAAGAACAATGTTTAGTTCAGTTGGAACATGTAAGACTAAATTTACTTTTCCACTCGCGTATATCATTGTGTAATGCTTACAAGGCTTATCGAATTTGCCGAGTTTATGATTTGATCTTGAGCACTTACAATTTACTTATGTAAAAAAATTGCCGTCCTTTTAAAATGGGAAAGATTATCTTAAGTATACAACAATTCTCTGGGACAAAACTTTGCGTTTAAATTTCTGTACACCTACCTTTCCAAAAAAGGTTTAACAGTCTGAAAATCGTTCCGAAATTTAAGTTGAACTCAGAATGAAAGTTGTAGTCTGCATCAGCTGAAATGAAATCTTGACAAAAAATAGCAATGCCTCGAGAAATATTACACTTTCGAACCGTGGGATAAGTTTTCAATTTCGACTGGCGATAAAATATATTTTTTATATACATCACAAAATCGACATGTTTCATTTGTGTTTCACTTTTATGTCACAATTCAAATTACAAAACACGACCTGGGTACGTGTTTGTTTTCTTAATATCGACTGTACCCACTCGTATAAGAAAGAGAGGATGAACGCTAAGCGGTTTATCGCCCATGTAAGACTATTCCCATGGCAATCTCTCCTAAGTTATTCTTAGCTCACTTTCATTTCCAGAAATTCCAGCCTTACACGCTTTTTCATTCTCCACGAAAACATCTACGCAACACGCGTGGTAAGATTAACCGAGGGAGAATTACGGACGTGCAAGGGCGGGAGTGGGGGTGGATTGGGGAAGGGTGCATGCCAACCCCAATAAGGTTTTTTTAAATATTTGAAAATACGATTTACCGTAAGGAGCAGAAACTTTCCGTAGCTGTTCATTCATCCTCTGCGAAAATTTTCATATGTCAGTTGTGTGTGCATCATTTTTGACGTTGCCATGCCAACCGCAAATTTCATGTAGGGCTGGAAAAAATACAACATTTTTACATGATTCTGCACTTTTTTCCAGTTTTCCTTATCAAATTTTCGCAATTCGAGAATTTGTACATTTAACAAGCATTTGGCTTGATTTTGCATTAATCTGCGTGATTTCTTGACAATCTAAGAAAATAGTGAAATCGAGCATGGCGGATCCAAGTTCAAATTACGTCATTTGAGGTCATATGACGTCATAACTAACTAAAATGGTATCGTCTTGTAGATCAAGCTTAGGGCCATCTTATAATTGTATAAATTTATTTCGCTGTCACTTACAAAAAGACAAAACCTAGGAGGGAAGAAATGCATAGTCAGACAGAATGTCATGATCAAAATCAATCCAATTTGATGATGAATAATAAGGCAGAATGTCTTCATGAAAATCGATGAAATGTAGTTATGGATGGGAAGGGAAAATATCATGGTGAAAATCGATTAAATTTGGTGATGTATAGTAAGTCCAAATGTGAAAATCGTGCACATTTGGTGATGTACAGTAAAGCAAATTGTCAAGTTGTAAAAGCAGGGCAAAATGTAAAAATTGATTAAATTTTGTGAGTATAGTTATGAAATATATATGTCATGAAATTCGATCAAATTTAGTGATGCATATAGTAAGGCAAAATGTCCTGGTAAAAAACGATCAAATTTGGTAGTGAAGAGTATGGAAATTGTCGTGATGAACATCGATTAAATTTAATGATGTATAGTAAGGCAAAATGTCCTAGTGAAAATCAATCAAATTTGGTGATGCATAATAAGGTAAAATGTCATGCTGAAAAGCGATCAAATTTGGTGATGTTGAGTATGGCAAATTGTCATGGTGAAAATGGATTAAATTTGGTGATGAATAATACGAGAACCTGGGAGAACTTGACTGCGTTAGACCAGTAAGAGACAACCACCTTAGGGATTTTAAAATTTTCGTTTTTATTAATTTGCAATAATTAAAGAGTTGCCCGCAACTGTAAAGAACGTTGTCGTAACTGTTAAGGTAAACTATTCCTCGTAGACTCAGGGACATTTAGCTGGGGCGGAACGAGCAAAACTCGGCAAAAATCGATGCGGACGAAAGAGTACAATTGTCGCAGGAAGAACCCCTGAAAATACAAAACTATTTTCGTGCCCAATTGGGAGGCAGCATTGGCGGAGCTGTTTGGAAATGATATGAACAGGCGCAGCTCCCAAGGGATCTTCCCCCATCACTTGAATCTTTCGTCACTTCAATTTTCACCGAGTTAACTGCATCCTGCCCCAACTAACTTCCCTTTGATCGGTAAGGATGGAGGTATGCTTGCCTGCGTAGAAACAAAATACATAGACCAAGACACGAAAGAAGCGCTAAAAATATTCACAGTGATTTGACTGCTTATTGAAACAATGGCCAATTCACTCTAATAGATACGCCTGCAGGGAATCGTGGGAGCTTTGTCTATCATCTTGGACAGGATATTTGTTTTGATGAATACAGCTGCCATGATTCCCAATTCCCCAATTCTCATATAAGGAATAGACCATATTCGTATTTCCAGTATCGGAGTGGAACTAGCTTGCAATTGAGGCTGATGCGGAGAGTCTTCAACTGCAAATGACATTTATCTCTTTTTAATGATATTCCCAAGCCTGAGCCTCCATTGCAAGCTAGTTCCAGTCCAATACCGAGAATACGAACATGGCCTTTTGGCCATTTGAATTACAAATTGACGAGCAAATCGTTGTGGTAATTTGCACAATCTGAATATCTTATCATAATAATTTATCTTATCATATGTCATATCTACAATCTAATAATATATGATTGAATATATGAGCAATAAATTAAATCCATTCAAATAAATTAAATAGTCAATGGTTTTATGAACTAATCGATGCTGAATACAATTATTATGTCCAAATATAAAATCAGGATTGTGTTTTTGGTTCTGCATTTGTTTAGAGAAAATCTACCTAAGACTCAAAGTATCTTGCACTGCATTCCTATTAATATGGACAATAATTCTAAAACCGTCTCCAAAAAGGATTGACCCCAATGTGACCAGGACAATGTTAAAAGCAACATAATGAAATTCTTGAATTTATGCTAATGTGACAGCTTTTTTAAAAAGAGCTCGCAAGTGCACATGTTAATATTGGATCAAAAACTCTTCATAGGATGGAGAAAACTTGTTTCGCCCCGCAACTAATAGAAATGTGAATAAAGAGATAATCAAGAGCAGTTGTCAGTTTGCCATGCCAATGTCCGAGTTGCTTTACCTCTGTTTCAAAACGAGTCTTGTTGCTCAACCTTTCATATGGAAACGAGTTTTCCCTTGTATGTTCATTGTCTTGAAATAAAACTCATTTCCATAGTCATTTCCATATGGAAGGTTGTGCACTGGGACTCCATTTGAAACAGACTGGTAGAAAGCAACTCAGGAAAGGCTTACTAGGTGTTGTAAGAGCAAAACCAAAAGTTATTTCTGTAGCCAGTCACAAAGGACACAGACGATCCAATGAACCAATGAAAACTTGAAATACAGGTAGTTGACGTGAATACGTCACAATTGGTTTTACGTTTTCAGCCAATCGTGTAGCGTAGCAATGCAAATTACTTTTAAACACTCAAGTGAAAACTGCTCTATCATGTGCTGTTTCCATTCAAAATTTCAGCACTTCGGAAGTGATTCGCCACTTTGCAGCAAACGATGAATCCGGAATAGCTTATCTGGTAGTGGCTCAATATGTCCTGGGGAGGGAGGTACATTAAAGTCTGTCCTATTTCCTGTTAATTCCCCTCCTACCGACCCCCCCTGGCTACTTCTTTCTTCCAAACTTGAAAGTCTTTCAAAGGAACCAGGACGATGTAACTTCGTCTTTCCGTCCAAGAAATGATCACAATTATTTTCCAGTGTGGTATCTCTCTTGTCCTCTAATGCAGTAGAAGAATCCATAGTAAGATATTCTTGTTTAGGCAGGGTGCTACTGTCAGATTGCTCACAAGCATCTTTACAAGTTCTGTTTTCACCCATATGTTTCAGTTCAGTTCTAGAGGGGCATGCTGTTGTCTTGCTGAGTTGAAGAGGTATCTGCCTACTCTCTCTATATTCACTTGTTTTAGCCTTGAAAACTAATTGCGTTTTTGGCCCTTGTTGGTTTGTTAGATTCTTAGAAGCGGAAGTCACAGCTCGTGAGTACTGTAAAGCACTGGATATCTTTTCTTCCAAAGCTATGCCAGGGGTCTTAGCTTTACGCCTCTTTGGAACGGGTGCAAGACTGTCTTCTTCATCGAGTCCCAGCTCTTTGCACAGTGCCACGACTGAAAAAAATGGAAAAAATACATTACTGTATTGTGCCAACATCAATTGGTTTTAGCATTTGAATTAGAATCTAGGAAAGGAAAATAGGAATATATCTCAGAGCAACAGTTTTGAACCATCTCAAGAGTGAACCCAGACAACAATCGTCTTTGTGTCATAAGAATTCCATATCCGAAAGCAGTTTTTTCAATTTCACTGACCTGACCGATTGAAGATGGAACCTTCATCATCCAACCAAGAGTCCTGAAGGTGGGGGGTGGGTGTGTGGGGGTATAAATTCCATTTTCCTTCCTATATTTCATCCAAATCCCAGTCTCATTCCCAATTCTTTGTTTGTGGTTCCAGTCCCAGTGACCCAAATCCCTTTTTTCCAGTGAAAAAAAAAAAAAATAGGCAAATCCCAGTTGCCATTTTACCCCCTTAGGTTCTTCGCTTTACACTATGACATTTGCGAAGTTGTGGAAAACCAAAATCAGAAACCACTCTACGTTTTCTCAAGGAGACAAAAACAGAAAGTCAAAGAAAAAGAGATTTTAAAAACAAGTTTGAGTTCCATTTTAAAATCAAAAATCTAATTTCTGTTGCTTTGCCATGAGAGAGATGAAACATGCAGATGAAGGATCACACAAATATAGCATTTTAAAATGTTTTTCTTTTTGTGGTATCTTTTGGAACATAGCAAGAGGATGAGTGCATTAATTACTGTAAAAGAGACTCTTGCCCCTTTTTCAATGGAAAAATACATGTACTTTATGCAAGTTCTTTGCCTCACCTTTCTTGTCAGGAGCTGATCGAGATACATGTAGTAGTTTAGTCAGTGTGGCCTTCTCCTCTGACTTTTGTTCACTTTGCACAAAACAATTTCCAAAGTGACTGGCGGCGTGTTCTTGAAATCGCTCCTCACCAGAGTCATCTTGGTTACACGAGTCACACTCTTCAAGGCGAGTTAGGCCCTTCAGTCTAAACAAGGTGATAGCCAGTCACAATGAAACTAAGTAAAAGTTAAGATTACAAGAAAGGTAAAATCTGTGTTGGGCCAAGTGCTCCTACTGCCAGAGGTTACTCTTGTTTCCATTGCATAAGGGACTGCAGCTGAGGTGAGGTAAGGTAAGGTAGCTGTAGGAATATTTCTCCTCCCCCCTGGATAGGATGCTTAAGCCCAGTGCAGGGTTACCCCTTAGGAACAAATTCACCTGTACCCATTTAAACACCTGGGTGGAGAGAGGTACTGTGAGAGTAAAGAATCAAATGAATGTAATAACTCCAACCAGGGGGTGAACACGGATCACTCAATCTGAAGTCCAGAGTACTTACCATTAGGTCAGTGTGCCACCCATTCGCTAACCCTTTGTACAAGAGGCACACCATTAAAGTTACATACATGTATATCCCTTCAGTTTACTGGTGATCTGCACTTGATTGGAGCAGAAGTCTGAGAATAGTCATATTATTTTTTTTTTAATTTCAGGGGAACAAGATTCTCAGTTGAAGAATGAAATTCCTGACACAATGAGTATTTGTTCCAGTTTCTGTGTAGCCTTCTACACAGAAATTCTCATTGTTTGTTACACACTCCTCCCAACGAGGAAAGATTGCAAGACGAAGCTAAAGTGGGCCTGTGTAGGAGATCATAGCTTGTGATCCCTATTGAAAAACATCCACTGTACACATTGTTTGACTTGCACAAATGTTGCATTTTGGCTATGGTTGGATCCTTATAGGCCCACAAGTTATGCTGTAGGACTTGCTTAACGAAGAAAAGTCAAGCTTAACTTGCGTACATGTAACTATGTTCCCTTGTTCTAGGTCCTCCTAGGTTCTTCTAGCCTTGTTCTAGGTGTGTAACTTGTGGCTCAGGCGACTGCCCTTGTACCTTGTGACCAGGTCTATAAGAGGCTTATTGTTAATTACAGTGTTTGTCAACAAACCGTTCAAAAGCGTCCTCTAATGTATCCAGTCCCACTGGTGGTACATTAGGATAAACATGATATGGCCTCAGGTAACCCACAAGATCCTGAATCTAAAACACAAACAGACTCAGTGTAAACTGCTATAATGACTCAACAACTGCCACACATACTTCTTCTTTTTTTGCGATATTTTTACGTTCTTTCAGTTATTATCCTCTAGCACAAGTAGATTCTGTTGATAAAATGAAAAAAATAGAGACACCGTTCTAAAATGAATTGGGGGAAATTTAGTAGTAACACGAGTCCTCACAGAGTCATTTGAAGCTCTGCCAAACTGGCCATACTGTAGTTTGCAATAACTGCATCTAAAAAGTGCAAACAGAGCTCATGTTGCAAGAAAAATCAATCACGATTTGCAGCCATGCAAAAATATCAAAGGAATAACAGATTATCTCCTCCATTGATGCATGCATTGAATGAACAACTCTCCACAGCTTTTTATCCTTGTCATATCTGTGAATGAGGAAGCAAGGAAAATGTTTGTTAAAATGCAGTGACTACATGGTTATGCTAAGCCCTGGTTCTTACACCTATAAACTACCTAAGGTGGCTCACAATCATGGTTTTCAGCAATTCTTCTTTTATTTAAGACTGAGACTTAAATAAATTTGTCATTGATTGATTGATTGATTGATTGATTGATTGATTCATGAATCAGTACTGATGCTGGTTTTCAGTCGATAATAATTATTACAATATGAAAAAAATGCCAATTATTTGTCAACATATTATGGTCATTTTGGTGACACAAAAGGTTGCTATGAAACCCCTTGGATGTCACCTTTGGTCTGAAGTGAGACTGTTCTGAAACAGATTTCCTAAATAAGTGTACATTTACAAGGACTGACTGCATCTTATATCACTTTCCTCAAAGATGGGTAGCGTATTTATTTGATTAAGCGCCTATTAATTTTGGACTTTCAGGGTGGGCGCTTATTCAAGGTGGGCGCAGGCGCTTATAAAATTTTCACCATTTTCAGCAACTAAAAAGTTTATTTTGTAACAAAACAATAAATATGAACAAAACATGACAAAATATTAAAGCATATAAATTGTAACTGTTCATTGTTCAGTTTGTGCCCAGGACTAACAACTCATTGTTGGGTCTTCGCAGAAGTCTCTTTAGCTATCAGAATTCTCAATCAACATCATAAAATTTTCAGACAATGAAACTAGAGATTGTAAGCCATTAAAGAAATACCGTAATAATCAATACCTGTATTCCTCTTGCGCACTTTATTATTATTATTTTTTTTTGGGGGGGGGGGGGGAGGTGTGAGCGCTTATTTGAGCTTGGGCGTTTAAAAAAGTTATTTTTGGGGGTGGAGTGGTGGGGGTGGGCGCTTATTCGAGGCTGGGAGCTTATTAGCTTTTTCTACCTTCAGGCTGGGCGCTTATTCGAGGTGGGTGCTTAATCAAATAAATACGGTATCTCCTTTATGGAATGACCTCACTAATCAGATCAGTGCACAGGGGGAAAGAAAGTCCTGTTCAGTAGCCTGAGTGGGCTATTTATGGATTTTCCAGTTGGGCTAGTGAATTCTGTTCTTCACCTGCTGTTAGGCAAGTAAGGTCTCTTGGGGACATTTTTGAGGAAACTCAAATTACAAATTTTTGCAACAAATGAATTTTTTGGGAACTAGTGAGAATAACCTTCCCGCTATTACATCTAACTAATTATGTCCTGAAAATTGGTTTTCTGTGCACCCTAGTGCAGTTTTCTACATGTACATGTTATTGTATGTTTTCAGGTAAGCCTACTAAGGGTGAACTTACAACAAAAATTCTAAATGTTGACCTGTAAGTGGATTTCTTAACTTTTAATAACAAAACATCTTCGATTACTGTTAATTTCTTTTGTGATGAGACTTACAGATCTTTCAAAGATAGTAGCATCCAACAAACAGAATTCACAATGCAAATTATGATCTTCATTACTTCATTACTATTTAATTGTGACTAGTGACCACGAAATTATTCTACTTCTTCTTCATCACCATCACCATCACCATCACCATCATCATCACCATCAATATCATCATTATTATTATTATCATTATTTTCATTATTATCATTATCATCATTCTTATCATTATCATCATTATTATCATCATCATCATTATTATCATTATTATCATTATTATCATTACCATCATTATCATCATTGTCATCATTATTATCATTATTATCATTATCATCATTATCGTCATTATTATTATTATCATTATTTTCATTATTATCATTATCATCATTATCATCATATTATCATTATCATCATAATCATCATTATCATCATTATCATCATTATTATCATTATCATCATTATTATCATTATTATCATTATCATCATTGTCATCATTATTATCATTATCATCATTATCGTCATTATTATTCTTATCAGTATTTTCATCATTATCATTATCACCATTATCATCATTATCATCATTATTATCATTATCGTCATTATTATTCTTATCAGTATTTTCATCATTATCATTATCACCATTATCATCATTATCATCATTATTATCATTATCATCATTATCATCATTGTCATCATTATTATCATTATTATCATTTCCATCATTATTATCATTATTATTATCATTATTATCATTTTCATCATTATTATCATTATCATCATTATCATCATTATCATCATCATCATCATTATTATCATTATGATCATCATTATCATTATCATCATTATCATCATCATCATCATTATCAACATTATGATCATCATTATCATTATCATCATTATTATCATTATCATCATTATCATCATTATGATCATCATTATCATCATTATGATCATCATCATATACAGGCAAAAACTAACGATAGATAAATCCGACGTTTCGGCGACATCTTGGCGCCATTGTCAAGGGAAACTAATTAAATATGCGATTTCAAGGGTAACTAAGAGTTCAGAGTTTCTAATTTGCATAAGTTAGACAAAGACTTTAGCGCGAACTGAGTCTGATTGTACATTTAAACACGGTCGTAATTGTTTAATGAGTAACATCTCATTAATGAGACAATCAAACTTGTTGTGGCATTTTTTCAACACGCTAAAACAATTGCGAAGGTCATCCGGAATCCTGCCTGCGTGTCTACTATCATAGTGATTGCGTACTGACGAGGTCTTGCTTCTATGTCCATCAACGCGTACGAACAGATGGCCACGGGTGTAACCGACATAACCAGCATCGCACTGGACACACTTGAAGTTATACACAACGCATTGTTGATCAATGAGCTGAGGCTTAGGTTCGCTTGTCGGGAACTCCTGGGCAATCTTGCGGCTCGTAAACACCGGTTGAACACTGGTCTGCAGCTTCACACTGAGATCTTTCAACTGTGTCTTCACGATATTAGCAGACTCCTGGTCTTTAAAGGGTATGACAACCCGAGTAGTGTTTTCTGTCGTAGATCTGGACCGTAATGAGGGCTGGTCAGCGACCTTTAAATTTAGGAAGGTTTTGACAGTGGAGTCAACAAGGTGCTTGGGATATTTCAGTTTAGAGAAAACAGACGTTCGCACTCCTCAGTGAAGTAGGACCATGACGAAGACAGGCGATGTGCGCGATCGAGCATAGTTGTCAATAGTCCGCGCTTGTACCTATTATCGACATGACTGTGGTAATGGAGAAGCAGACCACTGTTTGTTGGCTTCACAAACACTTTAGTTTCAATACGAGGCGCTCTGTTTAGGAGTTGAGTACCGAGAAAGGGAAGCATTCCATCATTTTCGACCTCCATAGTAAAGTTGATGGCGGGGTGAGCGTGGTTGAGGGTGTTAAGAAAGTCCCTAGCTGTAGACAAATCGGGCATCACAGTGAATGTGTCGTCAACATATCGACGATAGTAAGGTGGCAGTTTGCCGTCAACATCTAATTTCTCTTCAATAGACGACATGAATACGTTGGCTAGCAAGGGCCCAAGGGGGGACCCCATCGCTACTCCGTCGATCTGTTCATACAGGGATCCATTAAATTGGAAAAGCTGCCCCTTGGTGGCCACATCCAAAAGATCAATAAGGTCTTGCAAAGATCAATAAAGTCTTTGTCTAACTTATGCAAATTAGAAACTCTGAACTCTTAGTTACCCTTGAAATCGCATATTTAATTAGTTTCCCTTGACAATGGCGCCAAGATGTCGCCGAAACGTCGGATTTATCTATCGTTAGTTTTTGCCTGTATATGTTTATCTAAATCATGATCATCATCATCATTATTATCATTATGATCATCATTATCATTATCATCATTATTATCATTATCATCATTATCATCATTATTCTTGTTATCATTATTTCATTATCATCATTATCACCATTATTATCATTATTATCATTAGCATCATTATCATCATTATCCTCATTATTATCATTATTATCATTATCATCATTATCATCATCATCATCATTATTATCATTATCATCATTATTATCATTATCATCATTATCATCATTATTATTGTAATCATTATTTTCACTATTATCATTATCATCATTATCATCATCATCATCATTATCATCATCATCATTATTATCATTATGATTATCATTGACATTCCCCAAAATTGATGACAGCAGAGATTTTGGCTTTTAACACCATCTTTTTCGTCGATATTTTTTTGCCCGCCTTGTTGGCGTATTCCTTAATTTAGCAAGTTTTCAAATCATGATTGTAATTGATGCGACGCAAAAAATAATGGCTTTCTTGAAAAGCTACCGTTCCGCGAGTTTTACTGCTTTGTTCCTCTAATTGTTTAAGGAACAAACTTAGAAGACACCAATAGGAACTTGTTTTTAGTCCGAAATCAGTCCTAGGAACAACGATGTCTGAAATCGGAACAACGGGTTCCTTTTGTCTTAAACAAGAACACGAAGTTCCTTTTTTATTGCGAGTAAAGGGAACTCTTTGTTCCGTTTTTATCTTTTCAGGAACAAATGTTCCTTTTCGAATGGTTCCGATTTTGTCGAGTGTTCTCTTTTACACAATTCGTTCCCATTGACCAGCATAGTAAGTTCCGGAGTTCAATATTAAGGAACGATTGTTCCACTTTAGTCTTATCTTATTTGCAATTAGGAACGTGCTGTTCCTAATCGCTGCTTGTCGTTCCCAAATGTTTTAATTGGTCCCTTTCAAAAGCAATTTTGGTCCGTTTTTCTGCTGAAAGCATGGAAACAATAGTTTTGTTTCCAAACTGGAATTAGTTCCGCTTTAAGTTAAAGAGGAACTAGCATTCCGTTGTTTTATTTGAGTCACTTAATGGGAACGAGGGTTCCTATTTAGCGTTGGTGAACACGAACACAAGTTCCGAGGTTACTTTACCATTCTAACATGCGCGATCGAGGGCAAATTCAATTTCTAGCCTGGCTTGCCTGCTGCATGCTTAATCAGGAAAGGGCAGGTTGGGACAAGATGAGACCTGCCCCTTTGTTCCTTTGTTTGGTTTTATTGTGTGAGAAGCGGGCCAGATGGATAACAAGTCAGCTATTTATTATAAATACAGTAGTCTCGCGAGAAACTTCACATATCAGATATTAAAAGATGAACAAAAGAGGAGTGGAAATCGACTGGTCAAAGTTAGAAAACGCATCTCCTAAACCCAAACGACTTCACTTAGAAGAAGACGATTCTGATGGCCTTTTTCACTGTCCAGTGCAAGATTGCAATCATGATGGGTTTACAACGGCAAGAGGATGCAGAAAACACGCAAAGAACAAACATCGTTGGTACTTTTATTTCGACGAAAAGCCAGACATCACTCAGATTGAACCAGGCCAACAAAAAAGCAACAAAATGGAGGTCAGTGATCACAAGATTCCACCTAAATCTAGAAGAGTTGTCTCTCTTGCCATGTCAAGTGAAATCGCACAAGATTTCTTGTCCTGGCTCACCGGCAGTGGCGGAGGTTGTAAAAGTGATCGGCAAGCGCACCAAATTGTCGGCAAGTGTTTGAAGTTTCTTAAATTCTGTTGCGAAGAAGAGGAGGATCTTACATTTGAAATCGTTGACTTTAGTCTATGTTCGCCCAATCTACTTTTCAAATTTGTTGACATGATGCAAGACGAGTGGAATCTCGGGCACGCAGGGCGCATAGGCTATTTGGACGCCATTGCAGAATTAGGGGATTTCAGAAAAGTCAATGGAGCTTCGGAATCGGTATTAAGAGGATTATCTTCCACAGAGCTGTACTTAAAACGAGTCCGCAAGACCGTCTCCAAGATGATGCGATTACAATGGACGAGCGAACTCGATATCGAAGCCTTAGAAGCCAAGGGACACTGGGCTACGCTAGAAGAGCTCTTGGAAGTCGTAGGGCGTTATTTGCCGCGCTACGAAAGCGTGCTAAAATCATGCAAGGATGATCCAGGTACAATATCCCCACTAGACTTATCGTTTGCTACCAGATTTCTCGCCGTAGATTTGTTTATCAAGGTCAAAGGATCGCGCCCGATGACATATCAATATTTAACTGTTGAGATGGTGAACAACGCTAAAACCAACGGCGGATTTATCGACCAGAAAATGTTCAAAACAGCAGGAAAGTTTGGCTTCGATTCTCTTTACCTGACTGAGACTAGCATGCAAGTGTTAGATGGCTACATCAATCATATACGCCCTCTGCTCAAGCCGAACTGTGATTATGTTTTAGTGACGAGAAATGGAGGACAACACAACAAGCTAGGAGAACTAATGAGTAAACTTGTCTTCGATGCAACAGGCAAGTACGTTCATCCGACTCGCTATCGACAAATAGTCGAGACCGCAAGCTGCAGGCAACTTAGTAGCAACGCGCAAAGCACAATATCCGAGGATCAGAAACACAGCTCTGTCGTGGCAAGGGTTCACTATCAAAAGCAACGATCGCGTGACGTCGCTAGTAAGGCACACAAATGTTTGAAAGAATTGCACGGTGACAGGGGAACAGAATTAGAAATGGAAGTGCGCTCGAGGCTTTCAGACCTGTCAAGCTCTTCGCAAGATCAAAATGCTGACAATAGTGACACTCCTTCTACCGACGAGGTCGAAGTGATCACGAAAAAACAACCCGAGCGTCTAGCAGGCGTGCCGAGACTAACACGCGAAGATGCTTTCAGGCCGAACGAAATTGGCGCGAGAAGAAAAAATGTGATGTTCTCTCCTGAAGAAGACAAATACCTAAAAGCTGGACTTAAAAAACACGGCTTCGGTCAATGGCAAGCGATCCTAAGAGACCCCGAATTTCGTTTTCAAAAGGTTAGGACAGCCAACTCTCTGCTGAGCCGGGCGGCAAGAAAATTCGGTTCACCTTCTAAATTATACGACCGATAAAAGGACTTTGAAAAAAAAAATCGTGGTGTGCTCTAGTTATCATTGGAACAAAACCAACTCAAACTGATATTATCCTCTTGAAATAGAAACAAGAAATGTTTTATAACGGCGTACTTTTCACCGAATTAACAACGGATAGATTCCAGTTATTACGATATTGTGAGTGTCGCAACTAATTTATGGGAGATTGTAGATAGTTTAATTAGTGGTACTGTTGGACTACTCTCGAACATTCACACAGGTATTTATCTTTATTGAAGTTCTGATCACGAGGAAAATCAAACTCTTCTCACTGAGAAAATCGCTTGAAATTGATTCACGCAAGCTCTTGGCTTCATTCCAGTTCTGATACATTATTACAAAATGGAACTACTTCTGACTGGGAAAAAAGCTTGCAATTGACGGCTGGGAAAGTTTTTTGTTTGGATTTCCCTTTCTTCCCTTGTGTTTCCTCTTCTTCTGGGAGGTTGGGCAGAGTGCAGCGCTCTTAATAGCCTCGCTGTTGAGCTGTCTGCAAGGTTTTTTTGCTCGAAGCATTCTTCTCTGTCCATCAACAGTTGTTCCTGAAATGACTGCAGTGATCCTGTTTCTTATATATAAGATTAATTGTGCGAACTTATCATGAATACATCTGACAGAATAAAGCCACACCTTTACAAGTTTTCGATGGATTTGTTTTCTCTATTTTCGTGACTAAAAATGGACGTTTTAGCTGATAAAATTATGCATAAAAAGTGTTCAAAGGTGTATTTTTATTGAATCCGCAAAGAAAGAAACTTAACACTCGGTTTTAGTGCAATCAGAAGCATTTCATACGCCAACAATAGATCAGTCTTTTCCACGACAAAGCTTTTCACTGATTCCCTGCGGAGGCTAAACCTTGACCTTTTGGCGAACACATTAGTCCGTACCGCGTAATCAAGCAACCAGATTGCATTTTTAACGTATTAAATCAACGGCTTTCTTTACGGCAAAAATACTCCAGATATATATTACTTTGTCCTTTTTATCTTCATTCAAAGCGTTTCTGCACCACAGGGTTTCCGATTTTTCGAATGCAACTAGTGTAGAAATCTAAAGGATGTTTTAAAGCATTTCCACATCTTAAATTCGATAATTATGTCAATTCTCTATGTAAACCGGAAAATCCGTCTTTTCCATCTCCAAAAAGAGAATAGATTGATGCTTGGGAACTTGCAGTATGGAGTGACTGCTCATAAAATCAGTATGCAAGACATTTAGATTTGATGGTGGAAAGGACGGATTTTCCGGATTTCCCGGAGAACTGACTTACAGTAATAAGGGGAAGTAATATAATACTTCTCTTTTTTACTGTAAGTATACTTACAGTAAAAAAAGGAAGTATTATATTACTTCCCTTAATTACTGTAAGTCAGTTCTCCGGGAAATCCGGAAAATCCGTGTTTTCCAACTTCAGAAAGCAGAGTAGATTAATGCTTGGCAACTTACAGTATGAATTGACTGTTCATGAAATCATTAATGCAAGACACTTACATTTGACAGTGGAAACCACGGATTTTCCGGATTTCCCGGAGAACTGACTTACAGTAATAAGGGGAAGTAATATAATACTTCTCTTTTTTACTGTAAGTATACTTACAGTAAAAAAAGGAAGTATTATACCACGGATTTTCCGGATTTCCCGGAGAACTGACTTACAGTAATAAGGGGAAGTAATATAATACTTCTCTTTTTTACTGTAAGTATACTTACAGTAAAAAAAGGAAGTATTATATTACTTCCCTTAATTACTGTAAGTCAGTTCTCCGGGAAATCCGGAAAATCCGTGTTTTCCAACTTCAGAAAGCAGAGTAGATTAATGCTTGGCAACTTACAGTATGAATTGACTGTTCATGAAATCATTAATGCAAGACACTTACATTTGACAGTGGAAACCACGGATTTTCCGGATTTCCCGGAGAACTGACTTACAGTAATAAGGGGAAGTAATATAATACTTCTCTTTTTTACTGTAAGTATACTTACAGTAAAAAAAGGAAGTATTATACCACGGATTTTCCGGATTTCCCGGAGAACTGACTTACAGTAATAAGGGGAAGTAATATAATACTTCTCTTTTTTACTGTAAGTATACTTACAGTAAAAAAAGGAAGTATTATACCACGGATTTTCCGGATTTCCCGGAGAACTGACTTACAGTAATAAGGGGAAGTAATATAATACTTCTCTTTTTTACTGTAAGTATACTTACAGTAAAAAAAGGAAGTATTATATTACTTCCCTTAATTACTGTAAGTCAGTTCTCCGGGAAATCCGGAAAATCCGTGTTTTCCAACTTCAGAAAGCAGAGTAGATTAATGCTTGGCAACTTACAGTATGAATTGACTGTTCATGAAATCATTAATGCAAGACACTTACATTTGACAGTGGAAACCACGGATTTTCCGGATTTCCCGGAGAACTGACTTACAGTAATAAGGGGAAGTAATATAATACTTCTCTTTTTTACTCTAAGTATACTTACAGTAAAAAAAGGAAGTATTATACCACGGATTTTCCGGATTTCCCGGAGAACTGACTTACAGTAATAAGGGGAAGTAATATAATACTTCTCTTTTTTACTGTAAGTATACTTACAGTAAAAAAAGGAAGTATTATATTACTTCCCTTAATTACTGTAAGTCAGTTCTCCGGGAAATCCGGAAAATCCGTGTTTTCCAACTTCAGAAAGCAGAGTAGATTAATGCTTGGCAACTTACAGTATGAATTGACTGTTCATGAAATCATTAATGCAAGACACTTACATTTGACAGTGGAAACCACGGATTTTCCGGATATCCCGGGAAACTGACTTACAGTAATACTTCCCTTTTTACTGTAAGTATACTTACAGATATAAAGAGTAGTATTATATTACTTCCCTTAATTACTGTAAGTCAGTTCTCCGGGAAATCCGGGAAATCCGTCTTTTCCGACTTCAAAAAATAAAAGAGTTGATTGATGCTTGGGAACTTGCAAGATAACTTCTAATAGTAATCTTTTTTGATTGATGGCGGAAAAGATGGATTTCTCGGAATGACGGAAATCAAAGTGAACCTTTCAAGTTTACATTAAGAGGAACATTCGGGCTTTTTTTTTGCGTTCCCTTAACACAGATGGCGAAGCACAAAGTAATGCTCTTAAAAATGGGTTGCAAGTTAAATTTATTTCAGAAACTGTTAAAATCTCATGTTTACTTTCTCCTTAGATAGACAACAGGGTTGAAGCCAGAATCAAATGGCTAATTGCCAAGATGAAGATCAAACTTTGTAAGGGAAACACAGTTTTGGGAAACGATCATCATTATCATCATTATTATTGTAATCATTATTTTCACTATTATCATTATCATCATTATCATCATCATTATCATCATCATCATTATTATCATTATCATTATCATCATCATCATCATTTTTATCATTATCATCATTATTATCATTCTCATCATTATCATCATTATTATTGTTATCATTATTTTCATTATTATCATTATGATCATTATCATCATCAGCATTATTATTATCATTATTTTCATTATTATCATTATCATCATTATTATCATTATCATCATTATCATCATTATTATTGTAATCATTATTTTCACTATTATCATTATCATCATTATCATCATCATCATCATTATCATCATCATCATTATTATCATTATCATTATCATCATCATCATCATTATTATCATTATCATCATTATTATCATTCTCATCATTATCATCATTATTATTGTTATCATTATTTTCATTATTATCATTATCATCATTATCATCATCATCATTATTATCATTATCATCATTATTATCATTCTCATCATTATCATCATTATTATTGTTATCATTATTTTTATTATTACTATTATCATCATTATCATCATCATCATTATAATTATTATCATTATTTTCATTATTAGCATTATCATCATTATCATCACTATGATCATCATTATCATCATTATGATCATCATCATCATTATTATCATTATCATCATTATCATCATTATTATTGTTATCATTATTACATTATCATCATTATCATCATTATCATCATTATTATCATTATTATCATTATCATCATTATCATCATCATCATCATTATTATCATTATCATCATTATTATCATTATCATCATTATTATCATTATCATCATTATTATCATTATCATCATTATTATCATTATCATCATTATTATTATTATCATTATTTTCATTTTTATCATTATCATCATTCTTATCATTATCATCATTATCATCATTATCATCATTATTATCATTATTATCATTATTATCATTACCATCATTATCATCATTGTCATCATTATTATCATTATTATCATTATCATCATTATCGTCATTATTATTATTATCATTATTTTCATTATTATCATTATCATCATTATCATCATTATTATCATTATCATCATAATCATCATTATTATCATTATCATCATTATCATCATTATTCTTGTTATCATTATTTCATTATCATCATTGTCATCATTATTATCATTATTATCATTATCATCATTATCGTCATTATTATTCTTATCAGTATTTTCATCATTGTCATCATTATTATCATTATTATCATTATCATCATTATCGTCATTATTATTCTTATCAGTACTTTCATCATTATCATTATCACCATTATCATCATTATCATCATTATTATCATTATTATCATTTTCATCATTATTATCATTATGATCATCATTATCATTATCATCATTATCATCATCATCATCATTATCAACATTATGATCATCATTATCATTATCATCAGTATTATCATTATCATCATTATCATCATTATGATCATCATTATCATCATTATGATCATCATCATCATTATTATCATTATGATCATCATTATCATTATCATCATTATTATCATTATCATCATTATCATCATTATTCTTGTTATCATTATTTCATTATCATCATTATCATCATTATCATCATTATTATCATTATTATCATTATCATCATTATCATCATTATCATCATAATCATCATTATTATCATTGTCATCATTATTATCATTATCATCATTATCATCATTATTATTGTAATCATTATTTTCACTATTATCATTATCATCATTATCATCATCATCATCATTATCATCATCATCAATATTATCATTATCATTATCATCATCATCATCATTATCATCAATATTATCATTATCATTATCATCATCATCATTATTATCATTATCATCATTATTATCATTCTCATCATTATCATCATTATTATTGTAATCATTATTTTCACTATTATCGTTATCATCATTATCATCATCATCATCATTATCATCAATATTATCATTATCATTATCATCATCATCATTATTATCATTATCATCATTATTATCATTATCATTATTATCATCATTATTATTGTAATCATTATTTTCACTATTATCGTTATCATCATTATCATCATCATCATCATTATCATCATCATCATTATTATCATTATCATTATCATCATCATCATTTTTATCATTATCATCATTATTATCATTCTCATCATTATCATCATTATTATTGTTATCATTATTTTCATTATTATCATTATCATCATCATCATTATAATTATTATCATTATTTTCATTATTATCATTATCATCATTATTATCATTATTATCATTATCATCATTACTTTCATTATTATCATTATCATCATTATCATCATGATGATCATTTTTATCATTATTTTCATTGTTATCATTCTCATCATTATCATCATTTTCATCATTATCATCATTATTATCATTGTCATCATTATCATCATTATCCTCATTATTATCATTATCATCATTATCATTATTATCATCATTATCATCATTATCATCATTATCATAATTGTCATCATTATCATCATTATCATCATTGTCATCATTATCATCATTAATATCATTATCATCATTATCATCATCATCAGCAGCATTATTATCATTATCATCATTATCATCATTGTCATCATTATTATCGTTATCATTATCATCATTATCATCATTATCATCATCATCATCATTATTATCATTATCATCATTATAATCATTATTATCATTATCATCATTATTATCAGTATCATCATTATCATCATTGTTATCATTTTATCATTATTTTCATTATTATCATTATTATCATTATCATCATTATTATCATTATCATCATTATCATCATCATCATCATTATTATCATTATCATCATTATCATCATTGTCATCATTATTATCATTATTATCATTATGGCAAGTTAAATATTTTTTTTGTTGTCCCCCCAGAATTTGCTTCACCATACTGTCCTTCTTAAGTTAGTCTCTCTGGTTTATTTTTTCCAGTTTTATTCTAGGAAGGCTAATAATCTAGAAAGATGGAAAGCTTGATGTTGTCAAAAATCGTATGGTTTTAGAAATTTGATTTTCGGCTTTGTTAGGATAGTATTAACAGTAAAAAAACGGGTGACGTCACAGGTTATGACGGAACAAAACTAATTTTAACGCAATAACACTAGAGGTATAATTTTTTATTCCGATTTTCTTCTTTATTTTTGTTTTAGTCATCTGGCACATCACATGTGCAACATAGCTGCATTTGCTGGAACAAAATTACGGCTCCAATTTGAGGATTTTTCTCAAGAGGGGGACCCCATATTTTGCAGAGTTTTTTCAGGTTTCAACTCCCCCTGATGCTCTTTCGAACACATTGTAAAAATTATGCATATTAAAAACTTCAACAGTGGCAAACAACATGACGTCATCAGTGTGACGTCACAACTTTAAAATTTACTGACATTTTTCACGTAAATATGATTGGCAATAGGTCTCCTGGTCATCTGCTAAGCTTGGTGTAGAAAGAGTCCATACTTTTTAAGTAATGCGAAATAATGTGAAATACCCAAGAACTGATGAAACATTTGGGGGGTGGTTTGGCCCCTACGTGATTTTGTCACAAGAAAGTGGTTTGTTCAACGCCTGGTGGAGGGGTGGAACTCTGGTGTAAAAAGGACGGCTCCCCAATCCAACTTTAGGAAATAATTTTGTTTTGTACGTGAGCTCCTGTCAAGGGAGGTCTAGGTCAATCTAGTAGATCCAGTACTACTTTACCCTCACCTCCCAAATAAAATACTTTTTGCTCATTGATGATTCGGTGGGAAATCATTTTGTTTCCCCAGACTTGAAAGCCATTGAAAATCAGCCATCTTGATTAACGCGCGCTCGCTACAGCTGGTCTGCCTCTCACCGGTTGGGAATTTTAAGCCTATTACGTTTAGTTGATATATTTGTTTCCTTCATTTAAAGTGGCATGCCTGTGAACTAGCAAGGTGTAGCTAAGCGCATTGTGTAGACAACAACATTTGAACATTTTTGAACTGCTACAACTATAAATTTTATTATCTAGGATAGTTTATTCAACAACCTGTCGAAAACATGTTTGTTTAAACCATCCCAAACTCGTTCTAATTTAACCACCAAGTCATAGAATATTCTCCAGCGAACCGTCTCTAAGGCTACAAGTGAGCATGGGTCACGTGACCATACCATAGCAACGGAAGAAAATGGCATGGCAACGAACCAGCGTGTGTGATTTCACGGATTAATTTTTTTTTTTTTTTTTTTTTGTTCTCGGTTGCTAGGATAATTATTAAACATTGTAGTGTTAAAAGTCGGGATTAACTTGTCATTATAGGAAGCAATATAATTCAACAAATGTAAACAGATAGTAAATCAAAGAAAGGCAAAATAAACATCGAAATGAAATTTATATTTTCTTCGTCACAAATACTTGGTTGCCATTGAAATGCTGACACTTAATTGATTTATGAAAATAGGCATTGTAAAGAAAATGGCAATAAGCCAGAGGGAATAAATCAAATAATATAAACGTTTCATGATAGTGATATTGGAGAAAAACACCTAAAAACCGTATTGCTTTCTTCACATAAAAAAGAGGTAGGTAATCTTCTTAAAGCTTTTAAGACTTTGTCTAAGGCTTTGTCCTTTAATTGTAGTGAATTCTTCCCCAGATGAAGATCACGTAATTTGTTTCGTTTTAATTCGTATGTTTTATGACTTAGCAATCTCTTTTTTTAAAAATCTTATTCGCAGATGTTGCCAGCCACTGTCGTTATCATTTTGTTCGTAATAGCAACAATTATGGCGGAAGAGCATTACGTTTTCTTTAAAATTGAAGGAAACTCCTTCCAACCTGATGGATATACTATATGGGAAGGAACAGCAGATTCACTTATGTTCTGTTCCATAATGTGTGCGAGGCAAGCTGGCTGTAGCAGTGCAAATTTTGTACAAAGTCAGAGGGCTTGTTCCCTTTTCAGACAAGAACAAACACCTCAGTCCGCAAAGAGGCTTTCACAGCAACGGGGTTCCTTTTATTTGGAAAAGGTTTGCCATTAATGTGTTATTGAAAACCAAACTAAAGTACAGTTTTCTAAATTTTGTGACTTTAATTAAGGCAAATCAATTCTTTTATTTGTGCGATGTCGAGGAGTAGATTTGCTCTCTGACGTATTAACTACTACTACTAATTCCTAGCTCTCTTCTGGGAGAATAGGGCCATAACGTATTAAACTGGCGTAAAAATGGCGGTAGAAACTCTTTGCCCTCGACCCCTCAATTTATGCCGAGGTAATGATATATTACATTCCAAAAATAAAAACAAACAAACAACAACAACAACAACAAGCATTATGATGAAAAGCTAAAATTATAATGTCATTTTATTGTTAGGCATTTCTCGTTATTCAACAACCTTCGGGTTGACGTTTGCAATGACTAACTAACAGACTTCAAAATTCTATTCTGCTAAACACGACCCTTCCTCCATCACACTATGAAAACCCACTGCGAAACTAAGCTGGTATGTTTTTAATTTTTAGTAGCAGACAACAACAAGAAGAAAACACTCAATAAACTACAGCTTAGATTATTCCGCAAGCGGAATTACCATTTTAGTTACGTACTGAGGTAACAGCTTTCTGCAATATTCCAGAATATGTCGAGGAAAAGGTTGTTGTTATTCATCGCTACATCTCAAGTGACTACATCGTGAGACAAACGATAATACACTTTATTATTCCAGAATATATTCTTAATGCAGAACAAGGTCTATCTAACATGCTATTCAGTTAGTGCAAGATAATCACACTCTTTAAGCTGAATTTCCATTTTGTTATCAATGATAATAACACTAAAAAGGATGTTTAAAAGCTCTGATCAATTAAATTATATGTCTATTTATTCGCAATTCATTTTCTACTCATGGTAGGTTGGCAATACAAAGGCATCTCCATCACCAGGTAAGCGTAATAAATGACTTATCTTCATTTCACAAATATCTATATGACCTTGACAACACACTTCTTTTACCACCTTCAATCATGTTTTAATACTGACTTTTTATCAAAAGAACACCATCGCGATAATTTTTCAACTGTTTTAGCCAAAGTAGTGCCTAGATCATGACTGAGTACCATCGTTTAATGACCGAGATGGATATATTTAGTGAATTTATTGTTGAGGGGAAATAAAAATGTAGCTGGCTACTAACCATAACGTCTACCAGACTTTAACATCGAAATCTTGTGTATCGGTTACCCATTATTGAACTTTTATCGTACCTTCCCGACCTTTCTTTTTTGCTCTTTTAAGTTTGGACTTTTCGAAGTGATGTTCATGATATTGCCCCTTTAACATTGCAGCTCTGACTGTCAAATCATGAAAATGGTATTGAGTTTTCTCTTAATTTCAATCAATTTGCAGCTATCTTTTTTCCTGTCCAGTTTCTGAATTTCCCTTAAAGGAATTTGAAAAATTACAAAACAATATAGACTCTGCTGTAAATAAATATTTTTGACCTTAACTCGTTGGAAGCAAATAAAACGATTAACAACAAGTAAAACTGCTCTTTTTGCAGGTGCCTCCCAATTGTCGGCAGCTCCTTCGTGTCAGACCCTCCTCAACCAAGCACCCCGTACTCCCTCGGGTGTTTACTGGATTGACCCTGATGGTGGTTCCCAGACCAACGCGTTCAAGGCTTACTGCGACATGGAAACTGATGGAGGAGGCTGGACTCTAGTGTGGGGCTATACTTTCACAAATTACGTCCACTTTAGAGATGGCTCAAACGCAGTCACACCGAGACCAAACTGGCCAGTAAATCCTAAAGCGGATGTTCCAATCTCGACAACTCCCCCATTAAACGAAACAGACTACAACGCTATAAACTTCTCGCTGTGGAAACAACTTGGCAGACAGGTTCTTGTCAAAAGCAACATAAACAACTGGTTGAGATGTGATCCAGGAACCGGAAGTTTAGTGGACTGGAAGAGCGGAGATGTAAAATGTCAAATCGTCAGACGGGTGACTGATGTATGCAGGAATAAACAGGCTCCTTCCAGCTTTGCTTCGAATCAGTATGGACCGATGTTTAAGACGACGGAAAGCATGTATTATTATTATGACGGTTACAAGGCATGATCCTTGTGGAGAAAACAAGGGAAATCACGTGAAAAACGTGGGTAATCCACATGGGAACATTTTCATTCGAAACCCTAACAGCTATGCTGCAGGTGCAAACGGTTCTTAAACTATACAAACTACAGACGTATTCACCTGCAATCTAAATCAAATAGAAAATGTTACATATACACCGCGACGACCAAAAATAATTTGAAAAAAGGTAGAAAACGAGTTACTGAAAAGTGAATATTGTTGAGATTCCTTACGTATTGGTTTTGTTATTTTATCGCGAAGGAAAATTGAAAAAAAAAAAAAAAAAAAGAATAAAAAAATAAACAGAACTGAGATATACTTATTTTTACATGATTATTGTATTGCAAAACAGCCATTTTATTCAAAATGAGTAGCATACATCGAACTAATAATGGTTGATATTAAGGAGTTGACTTTTCTTTTTCAAAAAAATATAATAAATAGTTCAAATAGTACTGGTTAATTTACTCAGGTTCTCACAGTTAAATTAATATAGTAATTAATTAATCAATTAGAAATTCTTATCCTGTTTCACAGTCACTGTTTCTATGTAGATCTCTGTTGTACTCGTGCGTGACCCGACTGCGGGAAAGTTAACGAATTGCAGAGAATTATTGGTCACCTTAAACGTTGAAAAGTACAAGTTCTTGTCAGGGGGATTTTACTGTAAATATCGACAAGGCCATGATTTCTCTATCAGCGGTAACTAAGTTCAAATTAAAGAGTAACAGAACTACATTCAAATGCACTTCATTGAAGAACATATGATAATTAGTACTAAGCTCTCTCTTATTTTGAGCGCTCACTCCCTCACTGAGGGGGTGAATAGGTTTCGGATCGACGGATTTGACCTTAAAAAGCGCACAGATTATGGATTTTTGCGGTAAATTGAGCGGATTCGCGGGTTTTGAATACACAGTGGATCTTGGATCAGATGTGCATTTTGGCGCGGATTCCGGATTTTGCCCGTCTTGATGTTCGGATCTTGGGACCTAAACGAAATTTAGATCATAGATCGATCTTTCTTCAGCCTTGGTCGGTATGATAATGTGGTCATTCAAATTATTTTTCCGAACGAAGCTGATTTAAACTCAGGTGTGAGACTGTTATTGGAATTGTACTGTGTTATAGTCATCAAGCATGCATGTTGCCTTCTTTATTATTCGAGCGAAATTAACAATGTCATTCACATTTACCAGTTTACCTTTGAACTTTTACACTTCTGTTTCCGGATGTGGTTGTGGTTTTGGAATTAGAACAAAAATATTGGCGATCGACGGATTTGGCAGAAAAAAAGGCACGGATCGGCGGATTTGCATACCCCTATTCACCCCCCTCCTCTTTGAGTGTTAATTCTTATATCAGAGAATTTTTGCTGAAGTAAAACCAAACCCGCTAACATGTCAAGTCAGTTCTTACACTTGCAGACGCTTGTCTTAATATTCTTCGATTTAGGACGTGTTTATTCTCTCTCGAGATTTCATCTTCCAAACCAGAGGTTCCAAGTGGCTAGCTCTGACACGGATAGTGATGGAAAAAAAAAAAAAAAAAATAGTTCGAGGAGCTCGAGAAGATATTCTTTGCTTTGAATTTTGAATCTTGGTTTTCCTTGGTATTTCTCTGCAAGAGTGTATTAATTGCACCTAATTTTCGCGCCATCTTAGTTTTAATTCATATAGGAAAGGCAAACGAAAAACGAAAATGAGCTAATATTGGTGAAAAAATTCTGTAGTGAGGTGTAGTTTCTATTCAGTACTAATCACTAAACGTCACGCAACACTTCGCCATCTGTAATCGTTTATTTATATCCCTAATTTATTTACACAAGCCTGATTAATGAAGTGTAAAATTTCGGCTTTTGGTGAATATTGATGGGAAACGAAAGTTCAATGAAACTATTGCTTTGTGCAATCATGGTAAAATACTGAAGAGAGATAATTTTCCATCGTTTGCTCTGTGGAGTCACTTATATAATATAGGATTAGAAGAAACTATAGTGCATTCTGTTATTTCCTAAGCTACGCCTCAAGTGATTTCAACTTTCAGATTGTTTCAATCACGGCGTTTTGTCGATGAAGTGTAACTTTCGAAACTGCTTGCCTCCCGTAACTGCAATTAGATGGAGCTGGATTTGTCTCCCCAAAACGAACATCTTGTACCGATCGACTGGGACTTACAACTCCATAGCTCTTTAGCTTTGCAATTGGTGGACCATCGGTTACTTCAAACCCGCAGTGTGGAAGTTGGAGTGATAGGCTGTCCGGTCGGATAGCCTCTGTTGCTCTGACTGCAGGACTCTCAGGTGATGGTATGACAAAGTACTTCCCGTATTTTTTGACGACATCATTTGCCACCATTTGAATGCGAGCATCAAACCTTTTGATCTTAGCGTTCTGAAATGACTTCTCTACATTCTCTTTGGCGTTTTGCTTTGCACACTCTTTCGCCATAGTGTGAAACTCTTTTAATGCCGCCTCGGCCTCTATATATCGGTAGTATTCCAAACTCGGCATTTTAAGTTCCTTTCTTTTTCGAAGGCATCGACGAATGCAGACAGAGGTGAAGAGAATGCACATTGCCATCAGCATCAGAGACCAGCCTGTTATTTGACTACGCGATTTGTAACTTTCTTCGAGCTCCCTTGAGCGGAAGCCCAGTGTAACATGGCATTTATCAGTTCTATTACCCACTGTGTCCTCGCTGTCGAGAGGAGGACCGAAATAAGCGCACGTGTAATACTGCTGTTGTAGAAATGATATCACTAGCCAAGCCAACGGGGCAATACCTGCGTTTACGAAAATATACGGTGTAGCTAAGAATGCTTTCAGATACCGACGGCCTGGTGATTGTGTCATGTTTTTCTTCTTGATTCTTCCCAGTTTCCACAAGTCTCTGTCCACCAGGATCCCGGCGAGAAACAACAGCAAAGCCGGAGCCCAGAGAAATACCAATCCATAAGGGAGGTGTCCTTCACACGGGCAGTTGAACACAACGCTTTGGATCAGCTCTTCTAAGCCTATTGTCAAAACTGCCATGGATCCATACAACAAGGATCGCTTGGTGTTTCTGAATAACACTGCTGCGCTTGAAAGTAAGGTGTCCATGTTCCCACGGCTGATCACCAAACTTATAATAAAAATACGAACGACGGGAGCTTATATATATAAAGGATGAGGGAGGATGCATATCGCAACGGAAGTATATTTTGGGTCGCGATAGTAGGGGCTTTTTTACGGAGTAAAACGGACCGGAAATAAACATCAAAAAAGGAAGCTCCGAGGAAAACAACAATATTTTGATTATGTATAACAAAGCAAATATATAAAAAAAAAAAAAAAAAAAAAAAAAACGATCTGAGTTTGAAGTGGATAATTAATTTATACCAGATATCGGAGGCGAATCGTAAAGACCTACTATGCACTGCAAGCCAAACTATGAAACGTTCAGTGAATCATTATGCATCATCAAATTCCTTATGAAAATTTTACATGCTTTACTCCTCGACGCATCTAAGTATAAATTAACCGCAATGGAAAATACGATTTGTAAATCGAGATGGGGTGAGAAATATTAGATAATCAGTTAGGACTTATATGTTGATTAACCGGTTTAAACAACCTCGAAAAACAAGGGCTGCTTTCAGTTTCTAAACGGACATCCATGACCAATACACCCAATTTTGGGGGATTTTATTTAATGTGGTTGAAGAATTGACTCACAGGATGTCGATTCGTGCGTTATCAATTAACCTTCACCGTTCTTTAAGCTTGAAAGGGGGTAAACTACCGGAAGTCGAGTAGCACAGACAGTGACAACATGAAACTTTGTCGCTCTTAAGAAGAGAGTGGAACAAGTGGTATTAAATGTCGACGAGTTGGCACGATTCGCAATGATCCACTCGACTCGTCACTTTTGTGCTAAGTCGATCCGTCTCACCGGAAGGCGAATCACGCCAGGGTTAAAGGGTCGATACGACTCGCCACATTCGATCCCTTCTCTGCTGAATTACTTCATAACGAATATTTTATCGGTACGGTCTTGAAGCCATGGAGGAAATTGTGAATAGTAAGAACCAGAAAATCGTGTTCTCGGTTGAGAGTATTTTTGGTTTCGTACCACGTGCTGGTAGATGAAGTATCGAGCATAAGTTTCGATATAATAAGTGACGAAGCGAACTCACGCGTAGCATTCAAACCCACTAACTTTTGACATTACGTCAGGAATCAATGCCGAGCAGCATTAGAAACTGCGCTATCGCTCTTTATATTTGCAGACAGTTAAGAACACAAACGGCAAACTGGGGAAATAAACGAGGAGTAATTATTGGTGCAGTAATACCCGATTAACGAAGCCGAGACGCTGTGTTACTTTGAATGGAACTAAGTCGTGATTTGAACTACTATAAATACTTTTTTTATGCAAATATGAAGTCACATCTTTGTGTCACTTGTGGATTTTGGTAATAATTACGACACAGTTTTGGAATTCTTAAAGTTCTGTTGCTGTAGCCGTTGTTGCCAGTAAATGAAGCTAAATATGACAGTGTCAGCTGGCCACTCATTTTTCTGCACGAAATAATATTCATTATATGATAATTAAATGAATTCGCGCTCTCTGATTGGTCAATCAGCTATGGTTTATTGTGCCAGTAAACTCATGGAAATTTCGCGTGTCTTCTGAATTATGATATAAAAGCAATAGACCACAAGTTTCTATGGTCTAGAGGCATGATAAACCACTTGGGATGTTGAAAGAACACTCGAAGAATTCGTAAAACACAGATCTACGGCTCGTGATTTACGAATTCTTGGAGTGTTCTTTCAACAACCCGCGTGGTTCATCAATCTATTAACCATAAAAACTTGTGGTCTATTGCTTAAATAATTGATTTACTTGCTATAGATATTTATCTTTTTGTGATTTATTGATTGATTGATTTCTATGTGTGTTGCTTCATTTATATTTAATTTATTCAGTATGTGCCCAGAATGACAAACTTGTAGAAAATTAATACTTAATCTTGTTCTTTTTCGACTTATTCTCTGACAAATGTTAGTAAATATGTCCGCTTTATCGTAGAATTCGATTCAATTAGTTGTTTAGTGCGCCTCATTGCTGTACGTTGACTCCAAATTCCTTTACTAATCACATCGGTATGTAAAGGAAGCGCTGGGTAGTTAAAACAGCAGGCTCAACAACGTTCCTAGCGCGAACGACAAGTCATTCGAAAGTATTGCCAAATTCATTTTATATTATACCTTTTTCTTTCTAGTAGTTACCTACTCGATCGTATAATTAAGACTAGAATACGTCAACCCAATATACGGAATAGCACTAGCGATAAGCCTACAAGTACGCATTGCGGACCTTTATTAAACTTAAGTAAGAGACAATGAACACTTACGGAAATGATCACAGTAATAGCGTCATATATAACTGGTTTCAGAGTTGTCTTTTCTCTTAACAGAACATAACATAATCTAAGTTAGGAACATAACTAGAACATAAGTCGGGAATATGTACACTCAGTGATATTGGTTGGTACGTCCCTAATGAGCATTGGTAGAATTCTACTAGTATACTAATGCAAATGCTGCAATCTGATTGGCTGAGCTACTCGTATACTATCAGCCATTAGAGTGCAGTGGCTGTCGGTCGTCCACGAAATGCGACGTTTTTATCGTTTTTTCTGAAGACTAAAAGAAGGACATTAACGGATTCTTGACTCTAAAAACTTGAAATTATTGAAAAAACGGGTGCGCGCGCGTAAACAACTGTAAATTTACCAAGGACAATGAATGCGTGCGATTCTTGTTTAAGCGTAAAGTTCAATAAAGCGTTGAAAAACAATTGGAAACCGTTATTTGCGTTAATTTCAGTTAGAATTCTACTGAAACAATTAGATTATTCGCGATAGTTGATTCGGCCTTCGGCCTCATCAACTATCACCTCACAAAAATCTCGAGCTCATATTCTAATTGTTAATTAGTCACTCCCTATTGAGTGAGTAATAAGTGATCCAAACAAAACCAAAATGGCCGGAGGAAACTTGCGTTTTGGAACCAAACCTGTGAATAACAGGCCGATGTTTATCATGGTGAGAGTTTCACTTGTTACAGTTCAAAAGACCCTTTTTTTTTGTCGGGAGAATAAAACTTTACATAGCTAAGTTATGCGCTCTTATTCATTTTTGAACAAAAGAAACACTGAAGATAACGATAAAAACTCCTTCTAACAGCAGCATAAACATGTTAAAAGCCTGCATGCCTGTCATATGCTAATTTGTTCCTGCTCCCAGCACGATCGCTCGTGTGATTGCTGAAAGTTTGGGACGTACCGTCTTGAATGTCTGAGAATTTTAAAAGCATCGAATAATTTACTTTAAATCATCAAATTACTAGTGCCTGCATAAAAAAAAGTGAGCGGCACTTCGCCGCAAAATAATAATAATAATAATAATAATAATAATAATAATAATAAACATAAACAACAAAACAAACCAAAATCAACAACAACAGCACTTCGCAAGCAAAATTGCAGCGATTACGAACCAGCTACATTAAGCGACTTTCAGCGAACCGAAGTTTTCTTGTTTAGCCATATGAAACATATCTTCAGTATTAACCGAGCTTGGTTGGTCTGTAGATTAATCAGTAAAGTACCGTACGTTAACGTACGGCTTCGCTCACTCAGTTTGACTGTGATGAGTACAGTTAAAGAGGTCCTGTCGCTCACTATTTCTTGAGGAGGGCATACTAAAATATAGACTACGCACGTTGCGACTGAGCTTTTGCTTACAAATAACCGGTTCGAAACACCCTCCATCTTCGCATTGCTTCCCAAAAAGTTCCCTGAATTGTGACAAAATGACCCCAGGGACAAAATCATCTATATATTATTGTTTACAATTTCCTCTTGAAAAATTGCTTTCTCTGGGTGTTAGGTCGATATTCATCATTTGAAAAGAAGTTTAAGAATCATATGAGACATTAAAAAATATATAGTTATGTTACACTTTGAATTGTAGCAAAGAGCAAAGTTACTCTCGTATAACTGCTCTCTGTTAGGCTTCACAATTTGTTCCAAACTGTCGCTGATATTCGGTCTTGTTTCCATTTTAAAGCATTAACTATGTTGTGGATATGCAAAGAATAAAATAAACTTTAATCTTTAATCTCCCTTTATTATAATATGCGAAATGTATATTGGCTTCAGTGCTGCAGTTTTATTTTCGTTAGTCAATATTGAAAGACATGGGACAATATTTAAACACACAAAACACAATTTTGCTGTCTTGATTAGTCTGAATACAGATCTAGCTAATATACATAACTTGTGTTAAAAAGGGAAAGAAATGACTTCTGCCTCAGGTTGTTGTTGACGAGTATCTTGAGAAATCGATCTGGCATATTCCGACTTAACGTCAGTCAGCGTATTTACCTAAGAATTGCACCGATGGACATGAGTAGAAACTTATAATGTGTATACATGTAGTTAGCGAGACGAATTTCATAATCGAGACAATTGCAATTGCACACCGCGATTGCTTGAAACTTCAGGCTTGGAAAAAAAAAAAATCTATCTATCTATCTATCTATCTATCTATCTATATATATATAAGAAACACGGAACACTTTTGGCAACAGCCCGGATGGCTAATCGTTGATGACTCAACCCATGGCTTATAACTTCCCGTGTTGTGGCAGAGCACAATCGCCATACATGTATAACATGCATATGGACTTATTCCTTAGATCTTGCTGTAGAAGAAAAGTATGTTTTAGGCAACTTCGTTTCCATATAGCTGCAGCAGTGAAAAAAGTAAACCAATTTTTCTATCGTTCACAGGTATAGGTGACCGTATTGTTAAGATGGGATCTGAATAATTTAACGAACCGTGAACTATTCAAAGTTTTATTGTCACTAAGACAAAGTTCTGGCAATTACGACAGGTTTATGTCAGAATTTTTTAATTAAGACGATCGATCTAAATAAATACAATACAGTGGATTTGTCAATTTTTACTTTAAGAAAAACAAGCTGCTAGCATAAGAGCTGTTATACAATAGAAACCAGGTAACTCGAACTTGGATAACTCGAGCTCCCCCGCTAACTCGAACCAACTTCCATTTTCCTTGGATTTGACCTCACTTTTCAGTCATTTTAATTCGGTTAACTCGAACTTGGATAACTCGAATTCCCCGCTAACTCGAACTAAATTTCGTCTCCCTTGATAAATATCTCGAGTTCTGGTTCGTGTACCTCATCAGGGATGTCATCCCATTAGCTTTTCTTGAGGTGTAATCGGTAACAACGTTCAAAACTATAAACACTACAGCAATTTGATTTTAATTAGTGCAACCGACCGTTCACATATTTGACAGTCATTTCCCGATGTTGTGAGTCATACTGGATGCGTTGCCTTTAGCTGTCACAGTATACTGAGGTGCTGAAAAATCCTTAAATTATCAATTATTAACATGGCAAGTTGGATATTCAATCGACCCCGTTAACTCGAAGCCCCGCTAACTCGAACTGTTTTTCGTTTCCCTTCAGAGCTTGAGTTACCGGGGTTCTACTGTACATCCGCTCCGACTTCCAAAAGACTTCCACACAAAAGACTTCCAATCAGTACAACGTCGAAACAAAACGCACAAGCAATGGAAAACTTTACTGTAGACGAAAACGTCACAAGGGATATGAGCAAACCATTCATGTTACCATTGCAAATAGGCGTAGTTCTTTCAGCCTTCAACATGTTTTTGTCCATCACTGCATCACTGGGCAATGCTCTAATCCTCGTTGCTCTTCATAAAGAGACTTCCCTCCATCTACCGACAAAACGTTTGTTTCGATGTCTGGCGGTCACCGATCTCTGTGTTGGAGTTATTTCACAGCCACTTTTTGCCGTTTCTCTTTTGCTGTCTGTAACAACTGGAATAAACTTAAAATTTATTTTCTTCATAGATAACCTATATATCGCCTCAAGCTTTGTTTTGTGTCCAGTATCGGTCTTCACATCCAGCGCAATAAGCGTGGACAGACTCCTAGCGGTGTTATCTGGACTGAGATACAGACATGTTGTAACATTATCACGAGTTCGCACAGTTATTATTTGCTTTTGGCTGATTGGTATATCATGTGGATCAATATTCGTTTGGTATGCTAATATAGCTTATACTGTAGCCTTTGCTCTTACAACCTTTTCTCTAACAGCCTCTGTCCTGTCCTATGCAAAGATTTTTCGCAAGCTTCGACAACATCAACTTCAAGTGCACGCAGTCCCACAAGGACAAAATAACGGAAGAGAAGTTCCTCTGAATATAGCAAGATACAGGAAGTCAGTTTCCTGTGCGATATGGGTTCAGTTGGCACAAGTTACTTGCTACACTCCGTTTCTCGTTTTGGTTATGCTTATGTCATATGGTCGAATGTCTGCAGGCAAACTGGAAATTGCTCTCGAAATTACTGCAAGCCTTACCTACCTCAATTCATCTCTAAACCCGATTCTTTACTACTGGAGGATCGGCGCGGTACGACAAGCAGCCAAGGACACGATCAAACAATTGAACTGCTGTAAATCAGCCTAGATCGTCCACTAGAGTGAATTTGGTAAAGAACGAAATATATATATTCTTTAAAATTTTTCTTGGTTTTAATAACAGTGGAAATGATCGGAAGTAAACAACCAGTGAGTTGACTGAGCCACTTTTACGAATGCGCCATCGAAACAAAAGTCTGACATTTTCGGACTTGGCCTTGGACAAAACACCGGTCAAGGAGAACGAAGAATCTGGGCAAGTGCTTGTTTCCCGCCTGTGTCAGTCCCGGTACTGTCACCGCTTTGATAATAAAATGCAAAGCAACCGAACATATAATCCTTACCACTCGTAAATCAGGTGAATAAATTGCTACTGTCATGGCAGCGGGTTTCTCAAGTATAACGTCGATCATTTACAATCAGTTGTCTCTTTTTACGCCTTTAATCACAGGAAACAGGCACTCGTTAGACGAACATGCTGTGCCGTTACATTAGTCAGCAGTTTTTTTTAAAGAATACCGTAAACTGGCGCTAATTAGCCCTGAGCTTACACTGCTTCGTAATGACTTTTAAATGGGCTTATAAACGGAGGGGCTTTTAACCGAGAGGGCTTATAAACGAGTTATAGCTGCACATGTTCATCGAAATACGTTTTTGATTTAGTCATATTTAAGCTTTAAAACATCATATGAAACGAATTCAATGTCAGGAAAGCTAGAGCTGGGCTTACATCCGGGGGCTTATTCTGAACCAGGTGTATTTTTTGGTTTACAGGCAGGTGGGCCTATAACCATACGGGTTATAAGTGCGGGGACTTACAGTGTATAAGCGGCAGTTTACGTATTGCAAAATGTCAGTTATGTTCAAAGTGTTCAAGTAAGTTTATGATTATGACTATGATGATGATGATGATGATGAAGATGATGATGAAGATGATTATGATTATTATTATGATTATAATTATGATGATTATGGTGATTATGATGATTATGATGATTATGATGATTATGGTGATTATGATGATTATGATGATTATGATGATTATGGTGATTATGGTGATTATGATGATTATGGTGATTATGGTGATTATGGTGATTATGATGATTATGATGATTATGATGATTATGGTGATTATGATGATTATGGTGATTATGATGATTATGGTGATTATGATGATTATGATGATTATGATGATTATGGTGATTATGATGATTATGATGATTATGGTGATTATGATGATTATGGTGATTATGATGATTATGGTGATTATGATGATTATGATGATTATGGTGATTATGGTGATTATGATGATTATGGTGATTATGATGATTATGGTGATTATGATGATTATGATGATTATGATGATTATGGTGATTATGGTGATTATGGTGATTATGATGATTATGATGATTATGGTGATTATGATGATTATGATGATTATGGTGATTATGATGATTATGGTGATTATGATGATTATGGTGATTATGGTGATTATGGTGATTATGGTGATTATGATGATTATGGTGATTATGATGATTATGATGATTATGGTGATTATGGTGATTATGGTGATTATGATGATTATGGTGATTATGGTGATTATGATGATTATGGTGATTATGGTGATTATGATGATTATGATGATTATGGTGATTATGATGATTATGGTGATTATGATGATTATGATGATTATGATGATTATGGTGATTATGGTGATTATGATGATTATGGTGATTATGCTGATTATGCTGATTATGGTGATTATGGTGATTATGATGATTATGATGATTATGATGATTATGATGATTATGATGATTATGGTGATTATGATGATTATGGTGATTATGGTGATTATGGTGATTATGATGATTATGATGATTATGATGATTATGGTGATTATGATGATTATGGTGATTATGGTGATTATGGTGATTATGATGATTATGGTGATTATGATGATTATGATGATTATGATGATTATGATGATTATGATGATTATGATGATTATGATGATTATGATGATTATGATGATTATGATGATTATGATGATTATGATGATTATGATTATGATGATGATGATGATTAATGATTATGATTATTATTATTAGTGTAAACTACCCTATTGTCCCGAGTATATACTAGTATGCACCTCTTAGCTCTTAACCCATGTCCATCTGTTACGTAATCAGCTTATGTAATTATATTCATTCTGTCGCCAATCAGGTATAGTCGTAAAGTAGAGTGTTCGATAATTTAGTCTGCATTGTCCCGCAAACCCAAATATACGCAGGGACACTTCTGGAACTGGCTAAGATTTACATAAGTATAAAAACTTGTGAGTTTAGCTCGACATTCATTCATTATTAGTGTGTGTGTTGAAGGAATAAAACTTTTTGCCAACCAACCGGAGTAGTTAACACCATCTATGTAACAAATACGCTATTTACAGAGTTATCTTTTCTTGTCTTTTGTGTCGATTGATATAAAAATCAGGATATAAAAATCGGTTGATGTGACCCGACCATTGACCAATCTAAACATTTCTGACAACACTATAGCCCCCTCAGTTTTAAGCAAAAATCTGAATCTACTTCTATGACCCATAGTGATATATATATATTTTCTTTCCAGCTCTAAATTTTTGAAAGAAAAATGAAAATATATGAAAATGCCATAAACAGATGGCAAAAGGAGAGGAAAGTATTTTTTCCCTACACGTGCGGGTCTTCTAGACATTTTTATTATTATTATTATTATTATTATTATTATTATTATTATTATTATTATTATCATTATCATTTGTCGAATTAACATGACTTTAATTGTCGTATGATTTATGAGCAATCGCATCCTTCCAGGCCTGAAAATTCCCTGCTAATAAGATGCAGTAGGCCGGAAAACAGGACCGAACTGAACAACTTCATCCATCAGTTTGAATTGGCATCTGGTACTTTTCAGGCTGTTTTCAGATTGGGGATGATTGGACAAGTCGGAGACAAAGACAACCATTTCGGATTCAGCTTTACCGATTGTAGTAATGAACTCTTGATAAATATTGACTTATCAAGAGCTTTAATTTGAAAATCAGCAGAGTTTTCTTACTCGCATTATTGAAGGGGGTATACATTGAACGTTAAATAAAGTTCTCAAACTCCTTAATTATCCATGCAGCTCTTACCCAACCAGAGCATCTTATTCTGGTCAGGTGGATGGGTTTAGAAACCCAATGAAAAACGAGTTGAAAACACGGCCGTGTTTGAAATTATTTCAAACACGGATGCAAATGTCTTAATCTGCATATTGATAAAGCAAGAAAAACACATGACGATAAACAACTCTATTTAATTACACATTTTACAAAACAACTTTAAACTTAAATTTATATTTACCGCTGAAGTTAAATGTAACGGTACAGTTATTAAACTCCCCAAAACAGAAAGGGCCATTCTTTTTCTAAATATGAATTCTCGCTCAATGGTGGCGAGCTCGTCTTTTGGTTTGCTTTCAACCTTGCTGTACACTCCCGACCTAAAATGGTACTAACGTCAGAAATTCCTAGTTCTAAGGCGTACTAATTTACTATCTACGCCTGCATTTAACAGACTAGACGTACACGTTGCCTCGGAATAGCGCTGGCCACACACTTTTTCTCTTCTTTGCGAGTTTTAGTAGGTCTAAATCTGCACTCTGCCATTTGCTTTGCGAAGTAACGTGTTCGCTCAGAACTGACAAACAGCTAGGTAACAACGTGACATTGATTAATATTAAAAAATTGTTACAGAGCAGCAATTAAGTGATAGAATCACAATTTCACGCCTCAAATATAATATTTGAATTGAGAAACCTTTTCTAAATGATAATTTAAACTAATTTTCTTCCTTGGAGAAGTAATTTCAAAAACTCGTGCTTCGGGTTTCATCAGGTTTCCAAACGTGAGGAAACACGAACCACGAGGCCACAGGCCGAGTGGTTTTATTGTTTCCTCACGTTTGGAAACCTGATGAAACCATCGCACTCGTTTTTGAAATAGTACCTAAATTCCTATTCCTAACACAAGTTGTCAAGTCTAGCTTGATCTGTACCCTAACTTAATTGCAGAACAACCACAACAGTGTCACTTCGATGTTGTCTCACTTCTCTAAATATTGATTCAGCGAAATTGAAATTGCAGCCCTGAAACTAGTACACATTGCGGATGTTAAAGTTATAGTTTATTACCTGCATGTCCACAACACAATTAATGCAAATACTTTCGCTTGTTGCTACAGTTCAAAAGGTATAGATATGAGCTTGTTAGGTCTACACTTATTTTTAAATTTAAGGAACTTATAAGCCATATATATATATATATATATATATATATACTGTTTAATCCCTAGGAAGCATTTTGTGGAAATTTTGCGCAAACGGCAAATTCAAAGCGGCAAAAAGCAATTAACAACTTGTCAGAAGATTTCGGATGCGCTGAATGATATATATAGATGCTTTGCACTGGTTACGTTTTAGCAAAGGCTTTAAATGCCTTCTGTGTTTTTAGTCTGATCTCCTTTCGAAACAATAGAGCAATACATGCACCCCATCTGTACTGATCACGTTCAAAGTAAAAACTTCCGCGGCTGTTCACCGAGTCCACTCCTAGGACTCCCAGCTCAATGCAAGATCTAGTCTGATTTACAGCAGTTCAGTTGTTTGATTGTGTCTTTAGCTGCTTGACGTACCACGCCGATCCTCCAGCAGTAAAGGATCGGGTTTAGAGACGAATTTAGGTAGATAAGAGTTGCTGTAACGTAGCGAGCAATTTCAAATTTACTTCCAGATATTTGGCCATATGTCATGAGCATAACCCGCACAACGATATACGGGATATAGCATGTAACTAACAATAACTGCACCCATAATGCGCTTGAAACCGACTTTTTGTATCGTGCTCTGTTCAGAGCCACCTGTCTTCCTCTAGGTTTTCCTTGCAGGGCTGCGTGCACTTGAAGTTGTTGTTGTCGAAGCTTCAGATAAATCGTCGAGTAGGAGAGGACAGAGGTTGCTAGAGAAATTATTTTAAGAGTAAAGCTAACCGTAAAGGCAGCATTAACATTCCAAAAGTACATCGATCCACATGATATACCAATCAACCAAAAGCAAATGATAACTGCGCGAACTCGTGATAATGTTACAACATGTCTGTATCTCAGTCCAGATAACAGGGCTTGAAGTCTGTCCACGCTTATTGCACCAGATGTTAAGATCGATACTTGACACAAAACAAAGCTTGAGGCGTTATATAGCTTATCGATGTAGAAAATAAATCTCCCGTTCATTCCAGTTGTTACAGACAGCAAAAGGAAAACGGCAAAAAGTGGTTGCGAAATAACTCCAACACAGAGATCGGTGATCGCCAGACATTGGAACAAACGTTTTGTCGGTGGATGAAGAGAAGTCTCTTTATGAAGAGCAACAAGGATCAGAGCATTGCCCAGTGATGCAGCGATGGACAGAAAAATGTTGAAGGTTGAAAGAAATTCGACTCTTCCTATTTGTAATTTTGATATGCTTGTTTGGTTCATATTCCTTATGAAGTTTTTCTTCCACGGACAAGTTCTTCACTGCTCGTGCGTCGAAACGGCAAATTTTAATTTTGTTCCGGGGAAAAGAGTCTTTTGCGAAGCGGAGTGGATGTATGGCAGCTCTAAGCTGGCAGCTTGTATTTGTACATGTAAAAACTGACAAATCTACAGTAATGAATTTTCCCAGTTCTGTCTTAATTAATGAAAACGTAGTGACATAGACAAGACTTTATTTACAAAACTTCTGCTATATGACAATCAAAAGTGGAATAAATAACTCGTCACCTATTCAATTTACTTCTTTTACTTCCCAGAAGCAAAGTCTCTCAGTGCTGCAAAGATGTAATAATGTGGTCACTTAGAGAGAAACGTTTCCATGGGAAGAGTGTTTATCGGTTTTCTTCTTATTTTAACGGATTAATCCATGCTATGCTTGGATAATACTTGATCCACGGCACAGGAAGTTATAAGGCATGAGCTGAGTCCAAAGTGATTGATTAGCCATCTGGGTTTCCAGAATATGTTCCGTGTTACCCGATCAAACTGTTTTTAGTTTTTCTTGGGTATTAAACGTTTTGTTTTTTCGAAGCTAAGAGTGCCTTAATCAGGACGACAGGAATACAGGGTTTTACACGTAGGGGCTGAAGCTCCGCTAAAAACAGTATTTTAAAACAAGCACAACATGTAAAATATTGTTTTTAACACTGGGAATAAAACTCATGTCTCCAGGGACAACTGACTTTGGAATAACCTATCCTGCAATTGGAAATAGCTTAAATTACCAACCAACCATTTGATTTGCATTTTAGCGCCAAAGCGGTCGCAGCGCTGGGACTGACAGAGGTGGGAAAACTGCAGGTGGTTAAGGTAGTTTGCGTCTGGTGAAAACGTAGCGAAAAAATTGAAGCTTGTGCAATGAGACAAGCCGCGTATTGGAAGAAACCTGCATTCTTCAACTCATATCTGTGCCATCTTGATCGGTGGTTTTGAAACCAAACCTTCAAATAGCAGAATCCATGCTTATTACGATGCGAGTTAATTAGAGCTAAAAAGAAACCATTTTATTTCCGTGTTGAAAGAAACACAGGTCGGTAAACTCTATTGCAACACGCCTGCCCCGTCAACTATACGATAAAAAGAAAGAAAGCTAATTTCCGCATACATGGAGCGTGTGGCTGAGTAAGTGACGCAAAACTGCGTTTTAAGTGTGATAATCATAACGCTTAAAGTAACGCATAAAGCGTTGGGAATGTCACGTTTTGTTTATACGGAATCTTTATTGGTGTAAAAAGCGGCACAAAATTAAAGTGAGTTGATGATTAAATTGTAGGTGAAAGAGAAAACAAACAGCGGTTACAGACATAGCAAATAGGTTTCACATGGTATATTAAACTTGACGTTTCGTATGCTACAACATACATCTTCAGAAGTGACGGTTACAAAATATGACAAGATTTAAAGTGCTACTATGATGAAATTCTCGATATCCACTTCTTCACATTTTCGTACAAAATAGGTATTTCCAAGATATCTTGCCAAATTTCAATCTATTACGAACATTAGAACTCGCGGTTTTTGGACCTTTATTTCCGAGAATTACGGCCGCCATTAATTTTCCTTGTTCCAAGTCTTGGTTGAGAATTTGAGAAAATGACGTCATTTTCTCAAAAATACCACGCGGGTTGAAATTATAATAACAATTAGCACAGCAACTCGCATAAAGAATAACAAAAACTTTGGCTCATATATTCGTGCAATTTTCTACATTAATTGTTGTTGTAATTTCAACCCGCGCGGTATTTTTGAGAAAATGACATCATTTCCTCAATTCTCAACCAAGCCTTGGAACAAGGAAAATTCATGGCGGCCGTAAATTCTCGGGAATAAAGGTCCAAAAAACATGGGTTCTAATGTTCGTCCCTGAGATTGACGAAACCATAAAACTTATTGACACAAGATTTTATTCGGCGTGTGATAGTATCGCTATGGAAACCTAAATAAGGTAAAACAAGGATTACATCTTTCTTGGGGACTGTGAGTGTAGGTTCTGAAGGTTTGTCCTTATGTTTGTTCTGTACATCATTAACGTTGTAGTTAATAAAGCCTCTCGGATAACCATTTTGAAGCAAGGAATTCTTCATAACCCAAAAGCGCTAGAAAGGCAAAATAATAGGCATGGTTGGAAAAGACAACCCATAGTGCTAAATTATCATTTTTAGCAGTAATTTAGCGTTTGTCAAATCTGCATGTAATTTAACCATGAATTTTACATATTTTTTCATACTCTCATGTAAATACACCGAACAACCAATGACAACATAATTGTCTTGCATCCACAAATATTGTTTAAACTAACATTTAGATCTATGTTATACATCAGTATTTACAATTTAATAGCTTACACCATTTTCACAGGATAAATCCCTTATTGATCGAATAGCCTAAACAGACTTTTCCTCATGATATTATGCATCAAATATATAAGACAATATAATTTAGCCTGACCTGGAAAGATTTTGGTTCTTATTAGGTGGGATTTTACTGTATTCAACAATCATTGCTACGCTTGGAGAAACTGCCTTTGTTTTGCTTTGGTTCTTTTACATTGTGGACAACAATAAATTATTCCAGTCATTTATAAATTATGTTACAAGATTAGTCAAAAGGTACTATCGGAGGGCATAAATTCTCAAGTGCTGAACAAATCCACACAATGCGGTCAATTATTTGGACCTTCGAATCAGGAGATCTATTTGCGTTGCAACTTAGAAAATCGGTTGGAAGTGTACTCTCTAAAATGGTGTATTTGCGACGTAGCAATCCTGTCAGTAGTAGGGACTTTAAGATAAGCTACGGGGAGGTGATACTACGGCTACTTTGGCCGTGAGGCACTAGGCTGACAACGGCATTTTACCCGCCAAACTCAAATGATTATAAGATTTTGCTATGCGGCAACGGTATGTGCAGTTAAGGCCGCCGCACACTAGCCGATATTTTTGTCGGCCGACAAAAAGTCTTCGCTTGTCGGCTAGTGTGTGGTGAATTCAGACAAGTCTGCCGCAAGATCTGGGCTTGTCGGGCGATATCTGACAGTGCTAGATCTCAAACGTCTTGTCCGGCCTTGTCGGCTAGTGTGCGGTGGATCAAGACAATTTGTCGGGGCTCGCGCGCGCCTTAACCAATTAGGAAATGTCTTAAGAGACACGTCAGTGGAATAGACGCCATCTTGATTTTGGATGACTCGGCCCCAGGCGTCTACGTGGTTAGTCGCGATAAAAGCTCGCCTAGTGTGCAATAAGCTGATGGCCCGACAAATTTTAAACCGATTTGACCCCGACAAAAAATCTGCAGTTCTACGACAAAAAAAATCGGCTAATGTGCGGCAGACTTAAGTGTCTTTACAAAAATGACTACTTTCAAGGAAACCATAGATTATTCTACTTTCAAACGAAATAGGCTTGATTAATGACAATGATTTCCTTCTCCTGTATCCGTCTTACATCTCCCAGAACTCAGATTTGCCTTTTAGAACTTGATAGAACCACCTGTAATTCCAACCACAAAACAAAAAAAAAATAAACTCTGATATAAAAAAAGCTCGATTTCAGCACGGACAGTTTGTTCGTACAACGATTACGTGATAAGCCCAACAATACAAAACTTTAGATTATAATAAAATACATTTTGAACAGTTATAAACAATTATAGCTCAGATTAGTACATACGAAACTTTCTTATCTGCGGCTATTCGGCCCGATACTAATATGACTGAATTTATCATCTCGCGGTGGGTGTTAAAATCGTTCAACTTTTCTTTACAAATGACAAAGAAACAATGATCTTAGAACTGATTTTTATGATTGAGAACTTTATCTTCAAACTAAGCTGTTCAAACAGTGAAAAAAGCGTTAAAATGAGAAGTAAACAGCAGACTTATACTCACGTAGTGCAGAGTACGTGAAACCAGGCACTTTCCCGTAGTAGAAAGCAAGGCTACGGCGGGAAGGCCGTACTGGAATGCGCGTCATGACGTCACCGGAAGTGATCTTCACTATCTGCCGTCGTACTACAGCCTAGCCCTACCATATCTTAAAGTCCCTACTCTCTCCACACGGATACGTACACTGGCAATTCCTCTAGTTTGCCAAGTTTTTATCGCAAATCTAACTTGGGTAAATAAAACAAAAAACTTTGAGAGCGTCTCGAACACTTGAACGAGTCGCCTGCCATTTTGACCTTTCACGCCGCGATAATTATCTCCAACTTTGATCCACAAAATTTTGCCTGTGGGTCAGTGATCTCCCGCAAAATAGTCTTTAGGTCTCTAAGATCAGTTACTGTAATTGAAAATAGGTATCAGGCTGCAAACCAGCATTTTTAAAGATTCTGTCGATCGAAATGCTTTGCGAGCGTTTGTTTTTGTTTTGATTCTGTCGTTGAATTTAAGAAAGTGCTAGAGAAATCGAAAATATTTTGGGCATTTGGCGGCCTCGAATTTAATTTATTGGTAAAAACAGATGTAAGATGTTTGCATATGATGCCTTTTGGCTTAGAACTTTCATATTTTGAAATTCTCACCTCGCGTCGCTAGGTGACATGTTGCTGGCACCACGCCGAGAACTGAAACAACGCCAAAAAAAATTTCCTTTTTAATTTTCTTTCACAATTAAGCATATTTATATATAAAGAATGTACTGTTCTTTCTTCACTTAGGGCCGGGTCGCACTAGAGCGAATTCAGATGTTTCCAATTTTTCGCGAGGAAAACAAATTGGCAAAAAATTTCGAAAAATCCAAATTTTGGCAGTAGTCGCATTAAACCAACATTTTGGAACCAAAACGTTACTGATTGAAATATGCGTCACAAGATCTCTGTTTCTCAATTAAGCATTTTATTAGATTTCATGTGAGAGCACACTCCAGAATTTTCTCCACGCTGCATATTCTCGACTCTCCCCTCTACAGCAGCTCGTGATTTTCGGCCCATAATTGGAGGAGCAGATTTTGCTCGGCTTGCGTTTGTGTTGTTGCTTGCGCTACTCGCGATCAAAGAAGATTGTCTCGCTGAAGCCATGTTTTCAAATTGCTACCAGTAACCGGATCCAGGGTACGAGTCATAAGAATTTGAATTAAAACGCCGCTCATATTCCTCGTTTGCATTGAAATAACTGTCACGGTAAATAACGTCATATGGACCGAGAAAAAAAAAAAAAAATGAGATTTTGGCCTGCCATCGCACACGCCAAACTAGACTAGCCGTCAAAGTTATTTCCTCGCCGTAATTTTATCCAGACATGTTTTAAAAAATATGACAGTTACATGGTTAAAAACCAAAATTGTTTGCTTTGCCAAAATTTGGAAGAGCCCGAGGCAGCACTTCGGCTGCTTTGAAGATGGCGAAATTTTGGCAATCCGCAAAAATTTGGCAAGTTTTTGAAACTGGGGTTTGCACTTATTTTACGCTACTTGTCGACTGATTTATTACTTATACAAACAAAATGGGCTCTAGTGCGACCCGGGCCTTAGATTACTCGCGGTGCAGAATAAGTGCAATTGATACTATTACTTTTTTTCGTTGGCGATTTCATACCGCACTTAAGGATCCGTACAGTGTTTTTAATCGATAACCAGTCACGTAAGGATAATAAAACGTTTTTAGTTTGTTCATTTTGCAAGAAAAGTCTTCTTCTCAAGGGATAAACGCAGCAGAGAAAGGACCTACAACCTTTCATCAATATAATTTCAAGAACTCTCGTCATAGTTAAGCTAAAGCTCGATGAATCGACTGGCGATGTGACAGGCGATGCCATTATCTTTTCCGACAGCTGAAATGCGAAAGAAAGTAAACTTAATTCACTGTCACCTACTTCAGCAGACGGAAGCATTTTGTTTTCTTTCTTTTTGTTTTTTTTTTTTTTTCTCTCTTTTCTGTATCCGAGTATATCGTAACTGTTCCTCCACCGATTCCGGACATATTTTCTCATACAATACTTTTGAAGAGGCTCTGTTGTCTGAACCTTCCACCGAGGTTCTTCTCAAATCACGTTGTACCGGCCGTTGCTTAACTTCTCAAATAAGGTAAGGTAACCTTATTTTAAGTTGTAAACGTGGGGAGTGGTTGCTGAATCTCCCCAGCCAGGGGCTCATGATAAAAACGCACGACTATTTTAATACAATAACATTGCTACTTACAATTACTATATTCGCTAAGATAAAATCAGAATTAAAATATAAAATATTCCTAAGAGCAACTAGTCCCAATATTAAAAATATAACAATGTAACAAACAGACAATTTTCTACTAAATGTTAAGGGCGATAATGAATTTTGTCGTTAAGGGCAATAAATGTCGAAAAATCCAGACGGATGCTTCGGGTTATAAAAGATTGAGGAGCGAAACGATCGACACCAACAAATTGTAGGTTTCGTGGACAACGAAACCTCGGGGGACGCGCGCATTGCATGTCGGTCGACAGCGAGTCTTTAAGCAGATGTTTATTTTGAATAAGGAATCATACATTTGACGGTCAGCGAGTACAGACAAAGCACGCAACGAAATATCAGATAATAAATCAGCATCGAGAAAAATCTTTGAGAAAACTAGTGGAGCACATAGTTGATGAAATACTTAGAGTAATTTAATTTTTGTGATGATAACAAATGGGCCGAAATGATAACAAATCGCTTTCAAGTTTTACTTTGCGTATACCAAGAATTCTCAACCGTCGCCAGATCACGAGATACCCAGTCGCACGGCTGCGTAAACAAACAAACAAAGAAATGATAGCACACACAACAACGCAGCCGCGTGAGTAATTATTAGCGCTCGTTAAAAGTGTTATTTTGGGGGTCGAGTTTTACTTTTTTCGGGGCAAACTACGTAAGGCCGTCTCGACATGAATATAAAAGTCCAAACAACCTCAAGGTTACAGTTTGGAAATAAGTTAGTAAAAACCTTCTTCCTGACAAAGTTTGAGAAAATCGAATTCTTCTTTTCTGCATAGGAATAGGTGACCGTATTGATGACTCAAACCATGGCATATAACTTCCCGTGTTGTGGCAGAGCACGTACATGTATAACATGCATATAGACTTACTCCTTAGATCTTGCCGTAAAATAAAAGTATGTTTTAGGCAACTTCATTTCCATATAGCTGCAGCAGTGAAAAATATAAAACGATTTTTCTATCCTTCATAGGTATGGGGATCTGAATAACTTACGAAGAATCTACACAAAGTTTTTCTGTCACTAAGACAAAGTTCTGGCAATTACGACAGGTCTATGTCAGAATTTTTTTAAATTAAGTCAGAACTAGATAAATACAATACAGTGGATTTGTCAGTTTTTACTTTTAGAAAAACAAGCTGCTAACATAAGAGCTGCTTTACATCCGCTCCGACTTGTAAAAGACTCCCACAAATGTGCAACGACGGAACAAAACGCACAAGCAATGGAAAACTTTACTGTAGACGGAAACTTCACAAGGAAAATGAACAAAACATTCATATCAGCATTTCAAATAGGCGTAGTTCTTTCAGCCTTCAACATGTTTTCGTCCATCACTGCATCACTGAGCAATGCTCTGATCCTTGTTGCTCTTCATAGAGAGACTTCTCTTCATCCACCGACAAAACGTTTGTTTCGATGTCTGGCGGTCACCGATCTCTGTGTTGGACTTATTTCGCAACCACTTTTTGCCGTTTTCCTTTTGTTGTCTGTAACAACTGGAATAAACTTCAAATTTATTTTCTGCATACATAAACTATATAACGCCTCAAGCTTTGTTCTGTGTCCAGTATCGGTCTTCACATCCAGCGCAATAAGCGTGGACAGACTTCAAGCGTTGTTATCTGGACTGAGATACAGATACGTTGTAACATTATCACGAGTTCGCACAGTTATCATTTGCTTTTGGTTGATTGGTATATCATGCGGATCAATATTCGTTTGGAGTGCTAATATAGCATTTACTGTAGCGTTTGCGCTTACAACATTTTCTGTAACGGCCTCAGTCTTCTCCTATGCAAAGATTTTTCGCAAGCTTCGACAGCATCAGCTTCAAGTGCACGCAGTCCCACGAGGACAAAATAACGGGAGAGTTACTCTGAATACAGTACGATACAAGAAGTCAGTTTCCAGTGCAATATGGGTTCAGTTGGCACAAGTTACTTGCTACACTCCGTTTCTCGTTGTGATTACGCTTATGACATATGGTCGAACGTTTGCAGGCAGAATGGAAATTGCTTTCGTAATTACTGCAACCCTTACCTACCTCAATTCATCTCTAAACCCGATTCTTTACTGCTGGAGGATGGGCGCAGTACGACAAGCAGCCAAGGACACGATCAAACAATTGAACTGCTGTAAGTCAGCCTAGATCATCCACTGGATTCGATTCGGTGAAGAATGGATTCATTAACTTTGACTGTGATGAGTAGATTAAAGAATCCTGTCTTTCTTCACGCAGATGTTAGGAAATATACTAAATTGCTTTATTTGTTGAATCTCTTGTATAAGTTTAATTGTGCCAAATGTGCTCAGAACGTCCTTTCGGGAAATGCTTGAAAAGAAGTGTAGACCTGAAGAGATTCGCTTCACCCATCGAATTGTAGTCACAATTTTTCACAATTTGTCCCAAATTGTCGTTCCTTAACACTGATTCCGTCTTCTGCGTGTTGAAGCATTATGTCTTGGGAATGGAACGAATATAATAAATTGAATTTGAGCACTAATCTACTTCCCACTGAAAAAATAAAATAGTTCCTGGTTGGTACATTAATGCAAAAAAAAGTAGGTGACATCACCATAAATTGGTTAATTAAATACCAATGCCTTAAAGTTTGAGTCAATCTTTTTCGCTGATGACACGAATCTATGCATATGTTTGTTGGAGTTATCTTAGATGATAATTTATCGTAAAAACCTAACGGCTCATTTAGTCTCAAACTACAATTTATATTCATGAAATTTGCATTACACCTTAAGTATAACTTGACTTGTAATGCAAGTAGAGAGTTCAAGACGCCTTGAAGTTATCAAAGGTAGGGGGATGATTAGTTTTTGATGAAATCAAGACATTTCAGCAAAAAGTTGTTCTCTAAGTAAACGGGAGGGACGTTATTACGGTACTTAAATAAAATTCAAGAAAAGAAAGTGGAAGGCATTCACAGGTACTGTGCATATTAACCTTTTGAATTTTTTCCCCCTGTGTGGGCTTATATTTTGGTAGCATATTAAGACAGACTTTAAACTCATTTTTTTGGTGGACTGTCGCTTGACTATACGGTTCACGAACAGGCTCAGCAGTTAAAACAACTCTCTAAAATAGACGAAAAGTATTTTTAGAAAGCCACTATTGTGTTATTATAGGCCCCTGTAAACTGCTTTCTGAGATTGGAGTAATATATGTGAATAAATCACCTAATCTCACGACAGACAGAATACGAAAAAAATAAAATAGAAAAAACGTTTTCGATCATTAATTTGTTTCTTACGATCAAGCTTGCTAATTTGGGCATAAATGCATGTTGTTTGTCTCAAAAGTGTTTGGAAACTAATGCGCAATAAGACATTTACATTGTTCGTAGAAATGGCTGCTCCACAGACTAAATACATTCTGCCTCTACAGAACTGAAAGCCAAAGTGATAACTTGTTTTGTTTGTTTGTTGGTTCGTTTGTTTGTTAGTTTGTTTGTTTGTTTGTTTTTTTTGTGGGAGGGGAGGGGGGTACTGCTAACTGCAGACCCTCTACTTAGGTCAGTTAATATAAGATAATAATGCTGTAGACCACATAACCATGTTAAATTGATTTAAACAAAAACAAAAAAACGATACTTACCAACGGTTGAAAGCGTATACTCAATTAAAATATATTGACACTCGGAGCTTTTGCGGACACTTGGCAATTGAGCTTGGGGTGTTCAAGTACAAAATCAAAGGAAAACTACGAGAAAGTCGTGGAAAAATTCCTTAAAATTGCTGTGCCTCTGCTGAAGTAGTAGGAGACTTGTTAGTATTGTCGCCCACATTTTCTCTTTTTGCGTCGTTTTAATTTGTGCTCTTTAGCTACAGCTTTCTTCTTACATGTATTGTCTTGCGTGACAGAAACATACCATTATTTGATGAATAAACATGAAATCAATCAAAGGCCCTTTGTGCTGCCTCGTGCCATTAGTGCCGGCGTATTAAATCGATAAAAGCGATAATCAATCAAAATCAGTTGAAATCAATAAATTGTATCGGAAGTTTATAAATGGATACTCTGTGAATGTACATTGATTTTTAAATTATCCTTATCGATTTTATTGAAGTTATCAACGTTATCGCTACAAAATATATCCAGTTATTGTAGGGCAGTGAAACATCAGAAAATGAACAGATTTACTAGGTTTGGATTGCTTCAGGATTATCCAGATCAAGATCAGTGATCCAAAATCATTACAGGATCATAGTGCCTCTGAAGACGCAAATTTTTAGTCGTGGATACGCGAAGCAGTTGTTTCCTTGAGAAGTCGCTCGTGCGTGACACAAAGCGTTGTTTGTTTTTTGAGGAAATCTGTATTTAATATGTCAACATTATGTGGAGAGTTTGATAAAATATTGAAAATAAAATGTCAATCGGAAAAGAGACAATGACAAGATACTGTAAATAACAAGTGGATCGAAAAAGAATAATAGCTTGTAAATCGAGAAAGGGAGACTGTCACGATCATGATGCAATCTTGTTTCCAGGGTCTCTCTTCTTCCCGCGCGGGAAAAAGAGACCTTGGGAACGAGATTGGTCAAGATACTGTAAATGATTATACATTGAACTCACTATCTCTTTTCTCGTTGGCCGAAAGCGTAAAGTGAATTTTTCGAAAAAAAGCGCCTGTCACGTCATCTAGCCGCAGATTATACAATAATCATGTCAAGGACACTCAAGCTCACGGGTAATCATGTCATGTATGATCGCGGTGCATGATCTCTAATAGTAATCATGTCAAGTTCGCGCGCTTTGTTTTGCTTGCCGTCAGTAAAGAAGCAAACATTGATGAAAACTTTTAACACAAGGACTGGAGTGTTGGTTGGTTTTCGCGTATTAAGAGATGCGCCGCACTCGCGTTTTAGGTGCAGGGATCCCAACCAGTGCTTACCTAACTTTTTAAAGATGTTACTTTTAGCCCTCCCCCAGATCTACACACGTGTATTTTACTTGTGGAAGTCTATCGATTTGGACAGTGCTTGGGTGAGAGATTCTCGCCCATATCACCTTTCTTTTCTCTGGTAAGTTCTTGCATGTTTCGAGATGCGCCACTCCCGCGTTTTAGGATTCTGGGATCCCAACCACGGTTTACCTAACTTTTTAAAGATGCTACTTTTAGCCCTCCCCCAAATCTACACAAGTGTATTTAACTTGTGGAAAACTATCGATTTTGACAGTACTTAGGTGAGATTTTCTCGCCCCTATCAACTCTCTTTTCTCTCATTGGTTTTCGCGCATTTAGAGATGCGCCACACTTGCGTTTTAGGTGCAGAGATTCCAACCAATGCTTACCCAACTTTTTAAAGATGCTACTTTTATCCCTTTCCCAAATCTACACGTGTGGATTTTACTTCTAGAAGTCTATCGATTTGGACAGTGCTTGGCTGAGAGATTTTCGTCCATATCAACTTTCTTTTCTCTGGTAAGTTCTCGCGCGTTTAGAGATGCGCCACTCTCGCGTTCTAGGATTTAGGGATCCCAACCACGGTTTACCTAACTTTTTAAAGATGCTACCTTTAACCCTCCCCCAAATCTACACATGTGTATTTCACTTGTGGAAAACTATCGATTTGCACAGTGTTTGGGTTGGACTTTCTCGGCCATATCAACTTTCTTTTCTCAAGTAAGCTCTTGCGTGTTTAGAGATGCGCCATACTTTTACGCCATACGTTTTAGGTGCAGTGATCCTAACGACGACTTACCTAACTTTTTAAAGATGCTACTTTTAGCCCTCCCCCAAATCTACACATGTGTATTTCACTTGTAGTAGTCTATCGATATGGACAGTGCTTGGGTGAGAGATTCTCGCCCATATGAGCTTCTTTCTTTCTTTCGTAACTTCTCGCGCGTTTAGAGATGCGCCACACACGCGTTTCAGGTGCAGGGATCGCAACCAATGCTTACTTAACTTTCTAAAGATGCTACTTTTAGCCCTCCCCCAAATCTACACACGTGTATTTCACTCTTGGAAGTCTATCTAGTTGGACAGTGCATAGGTGAGATTTTCTCGCCCCTTTCAACTTTCTTTTCTCTTGTTAGTTCTCGCGCATTTAGGGATGCGTCGCACTCGTTTTTTAGGTGCAGCGATCCCAACGAATGCTTACCTGACTTTTTAAAGATGCTACTTTTAGCCCTGCCCTAGATCTACACAGGTGTATTTCACTTGCGGAAGTCTATCGACTTGGACAGTGCTTGGGTGAGAGATTCTCGCCCATATCAACTTTCTTTTCTCTGGTAAGTTCTCGCGCGTTTAGAGATGCTCCGCACTCGCGTTTTAGGTTGCAGGGATCCCAACCACGGCTTACCTAATTTTTAAAGATGCTACTTTTAGCCCGCCCCCAAATCTACACATGTGTATTTCACTTGCGGAAAACTATCGATTTGCACGGTGTTTAGTTTGGACGTTCTCGCCTATATCAACTTTCTTTTCTCTTGTAAGTTCTCGCGCGTTTAGAGATGCGCCACACTCGCGTTTTAGGTGCGTGAATCCCAACCAATACCTACCTAACTTTTTAAAGATGCTATTTTTAGCCCTCCCCCATATCTACACATGTGTATTTCACTTGTGGAAGTCTATCGATTTGGACAGTGCTCGGCTGAGAGAATTTCGCCCATATTAACTTTTTTCTCTCGTAAGTTCTCGCACATTTAGAGATGCGCCGCACTCGGGTTTTAGGGGCAGGGATCCCAATCAATGCTTACCTAAATTTGATAATGATAAGATGCTATTCTTAGTAGTCCCCTCTCTGGGCTATCAGAGGAATATGCGGCCCCGAAGAGTATGCATTTTTTCTTTTTTGAGCTGTTTATGTCTGAAAAAGGGGTAAATTTTGACCCCATTGGACTAAATTTGGGTGTGTTTTTTACTCTGGCTTGGCATTGAGTATGTTATTTAAAAGGAACCGATTATTTCCGCGTTAACATTGGCAAATTTGTAGCCCTTTCCAAATGTTTACGCAGATGGAGCTTTTTTCTAGTTTGCGATGGTCATATATTAGAACCGCTTCCTAATTTTATAGGTCTGAAAATTTGGTATCGAATTTTCCCCTAGGGAGGGGGTTTTGGAGTTGTGTGACGTCTTGGATCTAGCTATTTCGTGTGAGAGATCAATGCCGAATGACGTATAGTATACTGTCGTGATTTGTACCTATTTTGTTATAAAATCACAATATTTATAACTATGAACGAAATTCCCGGCAAGTTTATCACTTACAGAAAATAATAGCGAGCTACAGAAGTGCAACACCTCGGTAATTTAAGGCGAAAGTTGTCCCAAGTAGTTGAAAGTTGAATTTAGATACAGTCATGCGTTGAAAGGGGAAACGGACTTCACGTTTACTTGCTAGTTCAAGCTGTAACGGATGACGTGCGATCAATTTGGGTGTGCTGCCGATGGGTGCCAAAGGGAGAAAAGCGTCCGCGGACTTTCCTGTAAATATTAATCTCGACCAAAGTAAATGCAGTCCATGGCAAGTCCTTACATCTACTAGCGACTCCTTTTGACCAATACTTCAGGTCTTGAGGAAAATCAAATAATAATAAAAAAGCGTTTCACGATGGAACTGATATCACTACCAGAATCGATAAAGAATATCAGAGCGGATTCACAGCCACCTTAAATTTTCCAAAAATTTGAGGTGGTCCTGAATTTGCTTCCACCATTTTTTTTTTTTCTTAACTTACCAAAATTTTAAAACTTGACATGCTGACTAGACTTCGCTTTAAAAAAAAGGTTACAGAAGCCGTTTACAAACCCATAAGTTTAAAATTAAGGATGTTTCAAATGGGTTATGCTTTTGCAGTAAGTAATCATTTACGCCACGAAAATGGACGCCACTTGCTCACCAATGTTTGGGCATTTGTTTGATGCAATTATTGTAGCATCGATAGGAGGCGGGTGGCCACATGCCGGATCGAGCAGTCCGGGTTTGAGCCCTGGCCGGGGGCATTGTGTTGTGTTCTTGGACAGGGCACTTTATTCTCACAGTGCCTCTCTCCACCCAGGTGTATAAATGGGTCCCGGCAAACTTAATGCTGGGGATAATCCTGAGATGGACTGGCATCCCATCCAGAGGGGTGTAGAAATACTCCCAGTCGCTTCATACTGCAGCAACCGGGATAAGCTCCAGCCTGATGAGCCACTAGGTTCGTCTTCACACTTAACTTTACTTTACAACCAAAAGCTAATCTTGATCTATCAACGGAAAAATTCTGAAAAAAATGCTTCAAAACGTTATGAGTTACATAAGTATCACACGAAAACAAACCATGCCACTGTGGGATTCACCTCGTTATAGAGATAAAATATTCTCAAAAAGCTGAAAGATTAAATTCACGCCATGAAATGTCTCCGTCTGGTAAATATATTTTTTAACAATGAAATGACGTAAAAAGAGAAATATTTGTTTGTTCTTTGTACACTCAATACGTGACATTTTTATCACTTTTATCACTTCTCGCGTGGCGCGTAACACAAAGCAGATGATCGATAGCTTGCTTTACACCGCTAGGTTACAAAAATAAGGTTACGTTGAAAGCAAACAATTTTTTTTATTTTAAAGCTATGGGAACATACCTCTGTGACCCTTCAAGTGGAAAGCAAACGTGACCCGTAAAATATCTGTACGGGTCCGCAAATGATCCCAGGACCGCAAATGATCCCGAACCGCAAACGATCCCCAAATTGAACCGCAAATGATCCCGGACCGAAAATGATTCCCATATTGGACCGCAAATGATCCCGATCAAAGAATAAGGAATGCCATGGATTTATATCAGAAGAAGGTGAGAACATGTACAAAAATTATGAACTAAAAAACATGTTTTATCATTTTACAAAAAATATGTTCCACAGTTGCTGTTTTGTTCATCGAAGGGTACAGATCGTTTTCACTGTCACGCAATAAAAAAATAAATAATAAATTGAAAACCAACCAATGAAAAAAGCTAAGAAATTGTGATGTGTGCTATAGAAGATAACTAAATAAGCCATTTCTCCAAGTTTTAGGCCTATGCGTTTCCCCAAACTTCAGATATTCGTCGTAAATTTTTCCCAGAGATTTACAGAGCCCGGTACACCAATATGGCGGCCGGAATATAGTGTAAACATCTGGAACTTACTTTGGCTTTTTAGGCGACTGATTATCAGTACTAAACAAACAAGCATTTACATAAGCACTTTTCCCAATGCTCCAACTTCTAAAAAGGCTCAAAAATCATGAGATAAGTATATATTTTTCAACAAACTCGATCGTAGCCTTGTGTCACGCAACCTCCATAACCCCGAAATTCAAAATGCTCTGGTTCCCAAACGAAGCACGCTAATTGTAAACAGATATAATATACCACCTCTTATGCATGATGAGGATAAAAACACGTCACGTGAAGACGATCTAATGAATATGAAGTCTTAGAAAAACACATACTTGTAAACATTCTCGAAATCCCGGTGGCGATAGTATCAAACATCTATCAAACAGCTAATTGTCAAAACGAAGAGCAAGCCTTGGCCTTGCTTGGTCATGAAGCTGAACTTCATAACTATAGCTTGGAATTTTGGCTGTTTAGAATACTCAAGTAATCACTTTCGAGGAATTAAAGCCAAAATACGACCATGGAAAAATTACAAAATAAGTTTGTTCAAATTTCCAGTGCTACGCACTAGGTGCTTTACAGAGTGATGAAGCGTTGCTGAGGCTTGTGTATCTTCTCAGGTGACAGCGTCTTCTGTAATAGCTGCTTCATGGTTAGATTTTAGTTTAAAACTTTAGGCCGGTGGCGTTAATGGCTGATAAAATGGGGTGTCTGGAAAACCCGAATAGCGGATGGCGAATAGTCGCGAATAGCGAACGGCGAATAGTCCCGAATAGCGAACGGCGAATAGTACAAATAGTTAAACAACAGAGTGTTTCTGTCGAGGAATTATCGGCTGATAGTTGAGCCGCGAAAATTTGATGTTCTTAAAACAAATATTTGCCCGAGAAATATTTGCCCGAGAAGTGAAGCTTCGAGGGCAAATATGCTAGTTTTAAAAACGTCAAATATATTCAAGGGGCAACTATCAGACGGATAGTTTCGAGACTTAAACACTTTGTTGTCTTTATTGTTCACCGCTAAATTTTCTTCCGCGCGCCAGTTCAAAAATCATTTTGAATTATTTTCAACTTTTTTAGATGAAAGCCGTGAAAGCCAAATGTAAAATTCAAAAAGGAAAATAAACAAAACCCACTTAATACAATTTCAATTGTTTATTTATTTATCTATTTATTTTTTTTTATAAGCTCGCTTGTTTACAGAAAATTTTTCACGGACGAGTACTATCCATCCGGGTATTTTCCTCAGACGGACACTACGGGCTGATACTCCGCGGATGAACACTATCGCGTCACGTGATCAATTTAAACCAATAAGAAGCGGAGAAAATTTAGTGGTGAGCTATAATCTCGAATAGTGCGAATAGTGGCGCACAGTCTCGAGTATTGGCGAATAGTGGCAAATTAGTGGCAAATCGTAGCAAATAGGGTACCCAGTATCTCGCAGTCAACCTGGCAGCAACGTTGGACGGGATTTTCCCGGTAAAAAAACACAGACGCTTATCAGGACAAAAGGTGTTTCTAAACGTAATTTCTTCTGTTTTAACCGCCTGAAAAGCGTAAATACGTCTCTATTAGGCTATCCTTGTGTTTTCTGTTTTCTTAATGTCGGCGATGGACAGCTCGAGCCTGAGTCCGGAGAAGAAAAGGTAATGAATTCACTGAAATTCTGTTGCTTATTTCGATAATTAATTAACGCAGGATATTACACCTAAAGCAGTGACTATTGACGTCTATTCGTCACTATTCGCCACTTTTCGCCACTTTTCGCCACTGTTCGCCACTATTCGCACTATTCGAGACTATTCGCACTATTCGGAACTATTCGCTATTCGCGACTATTCGCTCTTCGCTATTCGCGTTTTCCAGACACCCGATAAAATGTGATTTATCTATAACACCGAAATATCAATGTTTAACAAAGGAGGATATGTAGCGTATGTTGCACTGATCATAATTTTACCGAGAACTGCAAAGAAATGCAAGCCAAGTCATGTTTTGATGATTGAGCGGTGATATTCATAACATCGTAGTTAGCAACAAAATTATAAGATGGCTTTAATAAAAACATCGGTATTCACGTACGCCAATTCCCTATCCACACCATCCCACCATCCATGCCATTCCTTATTTTTTAGTCGGGATCATTTGCGGTCCCCATCGGGGATCATTTCCGGTCCGGGATCATTTGCGGTCCTGGGATCATTTGCGGACCCGTACATATCTCAGCCCCAGAAATCGCACAATAACTGCACAGATTGAATGGTTGTCTAACGAAAAGATACCGCACAATTCAATCATAGGCGATGCAAATAAGTCATTAATAGCTAGCCCCGATACAGCCGCAATAACATTTAATTTTACCTCATTTGCGACACAATGTCCACAGAAGTTTCCCCTTCAATGCTTTTAATAAGGGAAACAAAAAGGGTGCTTATTCGTTTTAAACAAGTTCACTTTCCACCAAAATCGTGACTATTTCAATGCATATCACACTTTTTGCTACAAATTGTTTCTTTATATTTCGAGTCATTCCTTTTTACATTATTTTGTGGTCTCATGTTTCAGCGCCGGAGTTCTGAGTTCATGCAAGGATTTCATGATTTTTATCATTAGTACATTATTATCATTATTATTATCATTATTATTAGTATTATCATTATTATCATCATTATCATTATTACCATTGTTATCATTATTATCATCATCATTGTTACTATCATTATCATTATTATCATCATTATCATTCTTGCCATTACTGCCATCATTGTCATCATTATCATTATCATCATTATTATCATCATCATTGTTACTATCATTATCATCATTATCATCATTATCATCATTATCATCATTATCATCATTATCATCATTATCATCATTATCATCATTATCATCATTATCATCATTATCATCATTATCATCATTATCATCATTATCATCATTATCATCATTATCATCATTATCATCATTATCATCAGTATCATCATTATCATTATCATCATTATTATCATCATCATTGTTACTATCATTATCATCATTATTATCATTATTATCATTATTATCAATATTATTATTATTATCATTATTATCATTATTTTCATTATTATCATTATTATCATTATTATCATCATTATTATCATTATTATCATTATGAATATTTTCATTATTATCATTATCATGATTATCATCATTATTATCATTATTATCATTATTATGAATATTTTCATTATTATCATTATCATGATTATTATTATTATCATCATTATTATCATTATTATCATTATCATCATTATCATCATTATTATCAGTATTATCAGTATTATCAATATTTTCATTATTATCATTATTTTCATTATTATCATTATTATCATTATCATCATTATCATCATTATCATCATTATCATCATTATCACCATCACCATCACCATCACCATCGCCATCGCCATCATCATCACGATCACCATCACCATCACCATCACCATCACCATCACCATCACCATCACCATCACCATCACCATCACCTTCATCAGAATCATCATCAGCATCATCATCAGCATCATCAGCATCACATCATCATCATAATTCCTTATGGCCCCGAGTGGGGCATAGAGCCACGCTTAAAGTTCTTACTGACTTTAAAGACTAGTCTGACCTTTTAAAATCTGCAGGCATTGGTTTTGTGTCACGTGCAACCCACATGGTTGTGGGCTTAATTCGCAGGACCTTTGTTTTAACAGAAGGATGAACTAAAGAACCACATGGAAGGTCGGAATTGCAGCTTTGTTTGGACTATGAAAACAGCAGAAAACAAACTGTTATTAGCAAAGATCATGCATTTTAATGAGAAGAAGAGTAAGTGCTTTGTTTTTTATCATTAAAATGTCTCTCTTGATCATTGCGCATTGCATATTCCATTGGTGGCCGCGTTCTGAAGGTAATTCAGCTGTCGTGAAACAGAACTGAGAACACAAATGTTTAACTTCATTGCTGGGTTACTCTGATTTACAATGAACTTCAGAAATATGTGCACAAAGGGGAAACTGTATACTGCATCCTTTAATTTAGCATATGACAAGTCAAACAAGTCCTCGTGCAAAACCTTTCATATGAAAATGAGTTTGATTTACTTGAAAATGAACCTCTCTAGACGGAACACATTTTCATATGAATGGTTTCACACAAAGACTTGTTTTGAAACAACGGCACAAGGTAACTCGGAAATGGCCTATGAAGAAAATTAATAATAGTGGCAGAGTTTGGAGATTTAGCCGCTGCCATGGCTTTGTGGCTTGATTTTCAAGGCTATTTCCATTGTACTTGTAAGAAAAAAATTGGTCAGCTATGGATGTTAAAGCAGTTGAGTTCTGGAAGAAAAAAGCTGTACAGTGTATACATTCAAGTGTTCTTACCTGCCACTTACAGGCATGTATCTTGGTAGATTGGCCATCAGTTGTGAAATGAGGAGTCATGTCCGGGAGATACCTGTACATAGCCAGCCATTCATCACTTACATGGATCTACAACGCAAACAAGTATTTTAGGAAAAGTAAGATTTCAGAACACACGTAATGACATGCAGGGGCTCTACTGTACACAATAATTTCTGAGAAATTTGAAGAATGGTATAAGTTTTTATGTACATGTCTGCACCTTGGTCTCGTAGTTCATTGCCACTTCCTTTAACAAATATTCAAATCCATACATCCCTTTGCATAGCAAGCTCACAGCATATTCAGGACCTCTTGAAAACCACCTGTCACAGTATGAAAGTAGGGCCAAAAAATCTGAAAAAAGGGGTTGCCACTAAAAGAATGCCAATAAGTATTTTGAAAGGTTGTTAAAAGGTAACAGATATTAAATGGATGAGGTCAAAGTTCCGTAGCCATGATTATTGCCCATTCCTACACTTTTCAACTAGATGATGAAGCTTACATCTGTATGATTATCATGGCTTTTTGAAAATGACTGTTTTGATTAGATTCTCCTTATTTCAGAATGTCACTCTCGTCCACAGAGCCACCTGTGACAAAAATTTAGGATCTGTTAAGAGTGGACTAGGAATTTTAATTCATTTAGTTTCTGTTTGATTCAAAAGTTATTGAACGTTAGATCCTTTCCTTTCACAAACCTGTCTATAAGCTCTATGATGGCATCTCTACTTTGTTCCTGTGTTGTTGTGAGACAATCCTGTCAGTTAGGAGAAGCTCAGAAAGCAACAACAACAAATTAAAACAACAAAAACCAAAGAAAGACTAGGACAACTTATTATTCCAAGAAAACTGATGCAGTTAGCCTAGTAACTGCTTTACAAATGTGTGAGGCTAGGTCATTGAAAGGAAAATGAAAATCTTACAAACCCGACTTGGTAGTGAATTTGTCTTTGGTAAGCAAAATGTCGTGTCAATGTAAATGCTCTTGATATCTTTAATGCTGAAAACGTGAAAGGGAATACTGTGATCACGTTGTAAAATTTATTAATTCACCTAAAATATAGCCAGGTCTAAAATGTACAAGATAAAACTTGAATTTAGCTTTTTATATGAGGTGCCACAACCTTGGCCGATAGATTGTTTACAATAACATGTACTCCAGGAGAGGAAAATATCAAAATTAAGGTCAATAAATAGTTAGTTTATAATACAAATGAATATATGTTCATGAAATTTAGCTGATCAGATATAAAGCAATGCATATGTAACAGGCATTTAAAAAAAATCATTATTTGAATTCTATTTTGAATTGAGGACATAGATATCATTGACGTGCTGTAGTCAAACTATATTAAGGCATTGTATGTCAAGACTAGCTCATTTGTTCTGATCATATAGGAGAGGGGCTGAGATTCAAGACAGAAAATTCCACATAGATGATTTAATCAGCATGATAGGGACAGATTTTGTCTCTGACTAGTTTCTGTAGTCAATTTTCAACAGAGACATTGCACAGATTGCTGTACATACACCTGAAGAGCAATGTTGTCTTCAGTGAGGAATTTTCTCGGGTTGAATTTCAGAAATTTCTCTTATGAAAGATGACAGAACTGAGCATTGGTGACTGTTTTCATACTTTCCTAAGCAATACTGAGAAAAGCAAACCTTCCATTAGCATGGAAGAACGATATCCTCTTCACATCACCTCTTGCTAATCGAAAATCACCTGCCATTGTCAAAACAACTTGAGATACATTGTATCTTGAACTGTTTTAATTTGTTACAATATTTTCCAATCATGTAATTACTAATTAGCATAAAGCATTATGTGCCGTTTAACTACTGAAAAGTCAACAAAAGTTACAAAATTTCTGATTCAATTGCATATAAAAATTTTGTTTACGAAAGATACATATGTGTGTAGTCCTCATGTTGTTTTGCTTACTTATACATCACAGAATATTTTATGACACCTTGAAAGTGAAGGCCAACTATCCAACTGCAATTTTCAGCTTCAGCATCCTTAAAATTACAGTACAGTATATTCCAGACCTGTATGGTAAGGCAACTTTAAATTACCTGTGTAGAGAACATTCCCATGTGGACCTTCAAAAAAGAACCTAGTAAGAGATGTAGTAATGGCAAACATTATTTGATATTATTATATGGCTTTGGCTTGTGGCCGATATAACGAGCGCTCGGTTATTAAGTAGTTATTAATTACTTAATAACCGAGAGTGAGGTCGTTACGGGAAAATCTCAAACTAAGGCCTTGCCGTATTGACCGAGCGATAGTGAGGTCAATACGGTAGGCCGAGGTTTGAGATTTTCCTGTAACGACCGAACGGTCGAGGTTATTAAGTTGTTTATTATATGGCTCATGAATTTAATAAAGAAAAGAAAAAAATATTCGAGCGGAAGTCGTCAATTTACATCCGGCGATGCGCGCGTTTACCGATTCATTCATCGTCTCAAACCCAGGGCAAAACTACACAGTCAGTGACCTTTACGTATTCTGTGAAAAACACACATTTCTTTACGGGAAAAATGCTTGTCACAGCCTCAAAAAGGTATTTTGGTACCGTGGTGCCACAACTTGATGGGGGAGTTTTTCCGACTTTTGTGGCGAAACGTCAACGCATATAGAAAAGACAGAAAGTGCTTCAAAATAGTCCAAACCAACGGTCTTTCGGTGAGAGAAAATACTAATGCTTCAGAATGTACTGCTCAGAATAACTCGATCTCCGCATTCGCTTTGGACAACATATCTACGCCTTCTTCATTCTGGGATTTATGGATGAACTTTTCAAGCCTTGTGAACGTCTAAAACTACCTGCAGTTATCAGAAACAGTGCTACCGACAGAAACCGCCCGATTGTTTATATTTGATGATCCTGGAAGCTGATTTACACTTGCTTGTGTTAAAGCGAGGGAATCTATTTGATAAGAACTGTTGCGGAGTTCAATATTTCAGTAATTGTTGTGACTAAGTTGATAACTTATAAGTTTCTTAGTGGTGTTCTGCTCAGGATGCATGACAGATCTGCCGAGGGTGTTTTTCACTTAGCGATTTTAGCTTTACCAGACTCGGTAAACTTCGATTGTTTTTCACCACTGCCCGCCAAGGTTCCGGCTGGTAAGTCAAAAACGACTTCCATATAAATTTTGTAAAGGAAAAATCTTTAAACTTTTAACAACTCGGATTAAATTTACTTTCTCTTATTGTTTTTAATCGGCTTTCATCGTTTCAATGCGCTTCAATTTTCAGAGCCGGGCTCTTCCTAATTTGCATAATCCGTAATCGGCCCGTGGGCATTACGGCTGCATAATGACCTTTCAGATCTCGTTCTTAGCCAATCAGAACGCGCGTTATATCGACCACAAGCCAAAGCCATATAATAATAATTATTATTGCACTAGACCTACAGTAACATAGTTGACCATAGGCAACCAATGCAATGCACGGATGCAAAGCACACAGAGGACATTGACAAGGGCACCTGGTTTTTGCCGCGATACCATTTAAAACACCAGCTAGACAGGCTGATTATTATGACCAGGCTTTTAGCCAGTATTTGAATTAAGTGGGCATCCAAAATGTGCTATAGGGTCTGCTCAAATGAACAATTTATAACGCAACATGGAAACGAATTCTTTAAAGTGGGCAATTTAGCCTGCGTAGAACGCGTTCCTGTATGAAGAGCTTTTCCATCATTCAGTCCATGTTCACCTGCCTACAAGCACAATTTTGAGTTATATAGGACATAATTTGCTGAATTTGTGCAGTATTATGCCATTTTTGTGACACTGCAGTTGTCATCGCTCCCTCATGTTCCTCTCAACTGCACTGTATGCTATTTCTTATTGTTCGTAATATGCACAGTACAATACATACTCACATGACAGATCCAACACAGTGTCCAGCGGGCAACAGTGTTACACAAACAGAACTTTGCTGTGGAAATTACACAGCAATGAATCACTCAAAAAAATTATCAAAGTGAAAGGTCACAGAGAAAAGGAATATTATCAACTACAGTAAAGTACAAGGTAGGGGAAACTTAGAAAACACGCTGTAAAGTGCATGCTAAAAGGTGCAGAATTTCTGCCTTAATTTCACTTAACAGAAGCAAAGAACTAGCACAAGCTGTTGACATAAATGATGGAGACTAAGCAAACTAAGATAATTACATCTTGAGAAAAATTGAAAAGAAAAAAACAATCAAGTTGAAACACTCATCAAAGCTTAGGTAGAGAACTCAAAATATGGTGCAGAAGAACTTGCCTGTAGTTGTGTTCCCATAGCATTTCTAAGTTCTCACAAACTGCCACTCATGGTTTTACAACTCTACAGAAACATGGACTTTTCTTCTATTTCATAATAAGTTTAAGTCTGAAATTAAAACGCATGGGCATGGAACTCAGCAAAACTCTTGCTCTACCTTATCTGTCTTGTCATCAATGAGTGGAACTATGGTTTGCTGCTCCAATGGTATACTGCGCTAAAATTATGAGAGAAAATATAAAATTATTTTTTTATTGACACTATACGGTACAAGGTTAGGTGTCATTTGAAGTCTGTTTTGTACTTCGATTTTTGCTGTGTGGTAATGTGCTAACTACATGCTGCTCATCACAAGTACAGCTGTAATTTCCCGGTATTCTGTGAGGTTTCCCTGTCGGCAGTCTGTCAGTAACACTACAACTTACATTGTATAATTATTATAGTAAGTAGTAAAAGGTCAAGTTCTGTCTATCAGAATTCTAAAGATTCACTTTATCAGTTTCTACTGTCTTTTGTTTCCCTTAGACTTAAAGCAAACTCAAAACTTCATGACAAAAACAGACCAACTATATTATCATCACAAGAACCAATATTATAGTACTAACAATATAATTTTTGAGATGACTGTATGATGGGTTGCACATCAACAAATTTTCTGTCGTTTCTGAACGGTAGAGAAACACAGTTGTGCTGTTGAAAGAAAAAAAAAATGTAAAACTGTTATCAACAGAAGAGGTGGTGGTTCCACTAGGATGGGATCTTGCATAATAATAAGATAATAATTACAATTATAAGTAGAATAATTAGAATAATAATTATAATTATTATAATTATAATAATAATAATAAGATATACCCAGCTGTCGAGGATCAGGAGAATTCTTCAGTAACCAAAATGGAAATTTATAAGGAGTTCTTCGGATACTAAGTTGAAAATCTCAGGAATTCTTCAAGGAGAAGAAGAAGGGGAGAGATAAAGGCAGAATTTGTTAGTTTGGTTCATATACAATGTACAGTATATGCAAAGTAAACTCTTTACTAAATCTCAAAATTTCAGATTTCTTTGTTCTCTACACCCGTAGCAAATTTGTTACTTTGTGGGTGAATTCTATCAACAACAGACAATTTCACCCGTAATGTCAAGGAAAAATTAAGTACACTCAGCCATAACAGGTGTTACGGGTTACTGCCCTTAATGACAGCCCTGCCCTTCATGACAGCCGCCATTTATATTACATTACTTTACTTCATTTACCCTTGGATTTCAGAGTATCTTATGCAGCTAATATCTGCGAGCATTTAGCCATCATCAGATGAGAGACAGACCACCACACCGGGAACTATGTCCCCTACTCTTTTTGATTAGTGTGTGGGTTATTTTACGTCCCACAGAATTAATTACATGTATGAAGAGCTGTGAGACGGGGTCAACGGTTTATTGTGTCTATCCCAGAAGACTAGAAAGTCTAACCATTTGCAGATGTCATTACAAAGGCAGCACTTTCTCCTCAATTATTTTAAGACCCCAAGTATTGGTCTGGCTGGGGTTTGAACCCGCGACCTCCCGCATGCTAGTCTGGCGCTCTACCACTGAGCTAACTGATCAGCCATCCCTGAAAGCGAAGAGACAACTCAGAGAGAATGAGACATTCATGTGTTGCTGATAATTGTGTTTCTTGTATAAATTATCCATTCATTAAACCATTTCATTGTCACAACATCAGATGTGACAAATTATGATGCTGAGACAACAAAGGAAGTTTGCTCTCCGCATGCATTCTATCTATGGGACAGACAATGACCTTTGCGAGTTCACATAAAAAAAAACAGACCACTTGTGGAAAAAATTTGTCACCATTATACCCCTGTTAATCTGGCTTTTAAACTTCAAAATTCTTAATTTGAATCTCACCCACGATGTGTAACAATTTTCAATTGTGGTCTCTATGGTCAACTCTCCAGATATTTGTCAACGCAACCAATGTAGTTCATGACAACAAATTTACAAGTATTATACTTTAAACCGCAACTGATTGATGAACCAATCATGTCATTTTCCATACATTCCAGAAAAAATTATGCGGCCTTGAACAGGACAATCAACAGTTACCTGTACACACGGACACTCTCATTTTTTTCTGTTGAAGAGGGCAGCTCTAACGCAAGGTAAAGGTAAATAGCAGGGTGGGGAGGGGGGTGTTCATGTACATTGTATATAGTTCTGCCATTGGTGCATGTACCTAACACACCTTGCTCTTACTGTAGTTTATTTATAAGTGACAAACACACATGTATGACTGTACAGCTGCACCTGCCTGGACTTAAATCTGTGGTGTAGAGCAACAGAGTCCAATCCAGACATATGATCTACAGTGTATAGTACAAAAGAAAGAAAAAAAGGGAATAAAAAGTAACATTTTCACAATGGAAATTTGTCTTTTGCTAAACCTTATCAAATGTGGGGCAATCGGTTCTTTCTGTACTTCGTCAACAGAATTTTGTGAGTCATCTCCAAATTTAACACTGACTCTCAGGGCTGTACTCTAGAAGAGTCCAAGTGCCACAGGTAACTAACTTTTGCCTTTGGGCGAGTGGAAAAACTTACTATTTTTATATAAACTTAACTGTGCGTAACCAGGATTTCATGGTTACGAACCTTTGGGCTCCTTATAATTTTTTTGGACCACAGCCTTGACATTTGCTGTATACTGTCTGACAGTTTCTGCCAACTTTTTCCAAGTTACAGGTTCGCGATTTTAATCCTGGGACGGTTTCCTGGGGTATCCAATCAATGGAAATTAATGATCAGAAAAGCAATCGATCAATTGATAAAATTAGTTAATTGGTATTGATTGGTATCAGTCAATCAATGATCAATCGGTAGTCACACAAAAGCCATTCATCGTTTGCTATCAGTTGGCTAAACAAGTTGCACCCAGACTTCTCAACACAACGCATATATACCATGTTGCACATGCTCGTACTACTGTACAGTCGCTCATATCTCGGTTGTTATTGTTCTTGTAATGTCGACCAAAGTAGCTTGTAGATTGTAAAATGTGACGAAATCTGCAACCAATCAATACCAATCGATACCAATTAGGCCATTGATTGCCATTGGAAAGTTATAGATGACAATTGACAAAAGATCATGTGGTAATCCTCGCCTGTGGCTCATGGTTCCACAGCCACTTTAACAATGTTATGACGCAATTTATGATCAATAGGAGGACACACGCATAAAAAACTGAAGTCAATTTGTTAAATTTTATCAATTGAACACGCCGGTGGGGCAGTTTTCTTTTTCGAAATTGTCCGCCGAAATAGTGGGATACTCTCGAAACTTCCCAGTAAAAGAACTCATCGTTTGGAGTATGAAGTTTCCACTGGCGATCTCCTTCACGCACAAAAGTAAAACGTAGTACAGGCGTCTGAAATACACCAAATGTCAACTGATGGTTCACTGATCTATAAAACATGGCAAGACGCCAAGGAAAGCGCTAAAAAGTTTGGAAATTTTTGAAATCTTGGGATTTCTAGCTGAGATAATCAAATATGGCGGCTTTTGGCTTACGGTAGTTAGCAGTCTGCCCGAGTTCAAAATTTGGCCAACATGGCCAAATTTAGTCAATGACATCAACCCAACAACTGCTCTGTGTACGTCTACTACTTCACACTATGAACAAGGAGCTTTTTCTCAGAGAGCAGTTTTGTTTCGTTTCCGCAAAGATATTCAAAGTCTGAGAAAGGCCGGGTTTTGATATCCTGTGCATGAGAAGTCCTGGGGTGAGGGGGATATGTGCTAATGCGCCGCCTTGCACCGCACTGATCTGTTCAGTTGCCAGAGCCTGGGGTTTTCGTCCAGGTGAGGTTTAGTACTGAACCTATTGTAAAAGATGAAGGGCTAATTAATTTAAGTTGTCTACACATGTATCAGTTATTACAGTCAACACGCTTCGAAATGTATTTACTTGTGATACTTCACTTTGATTCTGCCCTAGGGGCGGGGGGTGCTCTCTTATATCGGCTATATAGGTATGTCCAGCGTCAGAAGGACATGTTCTTTTAAGACATTTTAGTCAGAAGTAGAGTATCGATATTGGTCATTTGGGTCTCAAACTGGGTATGGTTTTTGCACTCTAGTCTTGAATTAGGTATGTTTTTTAGAAGAACCTTCTTTTTTCATCATTATCGATAAGACCAGCAACTAAAGCCATTCACAATACCTTTAACATCATTCTGAACTAGAGAACTACGGCAGGTCTGAAACAGGGTACTAATTTAACGGTCAGGCCATAAATAGGTTAGATAAGACTTTGGTCTTAAATAGGGTAAGTGCTTTGGGAAGCGGGCCGCACAGCCCAGCCAAATTTTTCAGAAATTTAAAGTGTTGTGTGTGAGGCTAAATAAAGCTAAGAGGCAAAAGGACCTGACGCATAATTTTTCCATTTCTGTGCCGGGCAGTCCTTGATTCGAATGGATGCGGCACTCTACGTTTTGTTGTCAGTGACGCAGTATATTTTTCTTTTCAAAAAGGATGCCTCATGTGTGACGGCAGTTGTGCAATTATTCCTCCACTTTCGCTTGAATATTATGAAGCTAAAATACAAATGCTATCGGTGTTTTCATGGAAACCAGCTCTTAAAATGCCGCGGTATGTCGACATACAAATTTTCTTATTTTTAAAAGCGCGCTCTAAGAAGTAAAGCTACTGGAATTGTGGCGGAAATTCGAGAAATTCAACTAGATCTGGAAAATGTCGACACCTACGATATGAAGAAAACCTCATAAAACAGCCATATTGTGCCTATTTTGCAATATACCAACGTTAATTAAATTACAATATGATGAATTAGTTACCTTCCACAATATATGGTATCTGTAGTATCGTCCAAACGCACCAAATTAAATGCGTGTTCTTTTCCCGTAAACAGCCACAGAGTAGGGGCGGGATTGTTATAACTGGCAAGTGTTCTGATTGACCAAAATTATGTCGCCGTAGTTGTGATCTTAATCACATTTAAATCAAGCAGGGAAACAGATATCTTCGTTTCTTTAGAATACATCGTTTTAGTAAGACTCAGGAGCATTTAAGTCGTCAATTATTTCTACATGCATGGCATTTTAATTTCCTTTTCTTTCCGTGTCACGAAATAAAATTTAGTTTCGAGAAGTTACTTTTGCTGGACATGTTTACCTTGTGAATTACAAGCGTTTACCCTGATAACATTCATACTCATTATGTCACTAAATCACTCTGAAACGGAAAACTGTACCATTTCTTTGTTGAATTAAACAAAACTAACTGCTTCCATCGGCATTGATGGACAAATCGCGTGGTGTGGCGGTGTCTCTACTTCGAAAACATATTTCTTTTTCACAATCGCTATCAAGTCCAGTTCGCAGTTTTCTTGTGTAAGATAATACCGAGAAACGAGAGTTTCATCGAAATGTTGCAAATGAAACATTTTGGTGCGATGGACCGAGTTTTGGCTGAAATTTTGCCGCCGTATTTACATTAACAATTACGAACTTTACTCTGATTGGATGTTACAAATTATGTAAATAGTTCACCCCTGAACTGAAAACAATACCGTTTCGTTTCTGAGGAAACGAAACAAAAAGACGAGAGTTTTCAGGGGTTAATAGCAGTAGTTTATCCATGCTTTTATAGTTTCCTGTAGAGCTTTTCGAAGGTTTAAGATGTCTACGGTTGATCTAGGGTCGCAGGACTCCGTAGATCCTGAATCGAGCGAATATGATGACGATGAAGATGACAATGACTATTACTACAAATGTGGGGACGAGGATGAAGGAATGGCTTCAGACAAAGAGGAAGGCCCTGAAAGTTTTGAATTCGTGATTATCGATTCTAGTGAGGCTCAAGAAATATTCGACTCTTCAGATCTGGCAAGAGATTTCGAACTACTGAAAAAACATATCATCGTTTCATAAGTTTCAATGTTTTATGAAACAGCTCAAGTTAGCCGGGTTTTTTTTTTTGCGATACTCGCAAAATTTATTGCTGAATTCTAGTTGTCTTGTCTTCTGATGAATGATACTCGAGTATTGTTAATCACTAGCATTTTTCATTTCAAAATGTCGACGGTTTTTTCAACAGGATTGCCTTTTTTCCGTAGAATGACTGTGTGGGTTTATATACTTTTGAAACGTAGAAACACGTTTGCGAGTTTTTCTCGAGGTTTCTACGAGTTTTTTCAAGAAACAGATTTCAAGTGTTAGAGTTAGTTTTCCAATGATAAATTTCAGACCGGAAATTAATTTGTCATCGCGAAACCAATAATTTTTTGCGAACTCGTGGAGTCATTTGCGAGAAGGAAAGGAAGCTTACTGGAGCTTTAACCCCATCCTCTTCAAAAATCTTTGGCCAAATCAATTGTCATATGATATACTATTTATCAACCTCGAATGTCCGGTCTTCTGTTTCCTGTATTGACCGAGCGGTGAGGTTAATTCAGCAAAACCGAAGTTTGTGGTTTCCCCGTAAACTAGTTAAATAGTTAAGAAGAATATAGAATAGTTAAGATGCAAGCGCTAACTCTAGTCAAAAGCTCTGCACAGAGAGATTTTCATTTGAATCTTAAAATCCAAGCCAACGTGACCAATCACAAAAGACACGAGCGATCGAGTAAACCAATCAAATATCGCATTAAGCACGTGATCGACGTGAAGCGCGGGAAAACGCGCGCGAGCGAGTTACGATTCAGTTGGCTTTACTTCTGATTGGATGAGGAAATGGCGCGAGAGTTTCAGTAACTAAACAAGAAACGTGAAAATGCAAAACCATAGTGAATGACCACAACTTCTAACACCCGAGTTAAAACGCTCTCGTATCACCTTTTTCTACCGAACAACTGGCCGGAGTAGATTTCTTTGTTGCCGTCTTCCCAACAACAACCCGAAATGACAAATAAAAGAGAAGCACACTGTAACCAATGAAACAACTCGTTTTGTTAATAAGAGTGAAGGGATTTCCCCCACGAGTTTAGGTCATCACGACGTCTTCTAAAGTAAGTTGCAGTTTTGACCCATTACAATGAAAACAAACAATCTTGCGCAAGTCAGACAAGTCTTTTTCGCTTTCAATGAAAGCACGTTTTTCGTTCAAAACCTAATTTCGCATGATGAAATTTTGCGCTGGAAAATTTTCGACAACTTGCGTTTTTAGAAAACGATCAGGTTTATTAAAATGGCTGAGAACGTGCAAGGTGATAAAGACCAAACTTTTCCCCTTTTTTTCTGAACTGTTCCCCTCTGGAATAATCGAATTGTTAAGATTATAAAACAAAACATGGATAACTCACGCAACAGTAGCCAAAAGGGAAAGACTTGTGTTTTTCCTGTTACCCCGTGTACGGTATTTCGAATCCGAAATGAAAATTTCCAGAGGCCATTGTCCTTCGAAACTGTCCCCTTTTAGTTCGCAATTTCAACGTCGCAGAAATTTTGTGAGAATCCCGCATCGCTACATACTAGCAAGAGCTTTGTTCATTCTGGGAAGTAGTTTACATAAATGGACTTCTCTTCTTTAGAGTTTTATTTTAATTTATTACTCCTTTAAATCAACAATAATAGCCTTATGATCACGTTTTCGCAATAAATGCCACGCAAATATAGTTCCTCACACTGCTTTATAATTATAATTACTTAAAACTCCTAAATTCTTAATGTATATTTTACTAAGGGTCAACGCTTCCCGGCGAACTGTTTACAAAATTAAATGTAATTACAAACCTAACTGGTAAAAATAATTTCATTTCAGCTTTAATTTTTTAGTAGAAATTTAAATTCACATTTGTTTGGCTTTTTATGTTTCTTCTACAGACTACTAATAATTGATCAAAAATTTACGTCCTAAAGCTCTTTTACTCTGAAAGCTGGTTCGGTAAGAAATGCCCTATACACTACGTTGTCGACCCAACTTAATTTGCTTAGAATAATATTCTCTTTGTAAGTCATGTTGACAATTGTTACATAGCGTCAGTCGTTTTAGGTGCCTTATCTACAAATATAACAGGACAATTTGTGTCGCGATAGCAGAGGTACGATAGACTAAAAACACCCTTAACTTTAGTTTTAGGTATTTATGTTTCAAAAACGGTGCCGTGAAACCCATATATTCTTTATTATAGAATTTTGATAAGGACAAGATGCAATTATTGGCAAAGTTTAAAAAAATTCTGTACATGGGGCTCAGAGCTACCTTAAATTTTCGAATAAATATAAGTACTAAAAGCTAAAATTAAGAGTGTCTTTAGTACAGGTCATACTGATGCTATGGTAACCTATAGTGTCACGAAAATGATAACAACGTGTTTATCAATGATTGGGCAGTTTTATGGCTCAATGATTGTAGCATCAACTGACAAAGAGTGCTTGTAATGACTTATCAAAACCATAGTTTTGGAAAGTACTGCAAAGTGTTCTGAGCTACCTCAAGTTTCAACTGTTCTTTGACTGAAAACAACTTGCAGATAATAGCCCTAGCAGATCATTGCATACTTGTGAGTAAAACTAGGTTTTGGTTCAAAAATACATTTGTACTAAACAAAAAGTTGAAACGTTTTGCGTAGCATTTATCCCAGTTTTAATCCTGCTGCTGAATGGTTAAAAGGGTACCAAAACTGTTGAAAACGGTTAAATTGCATTACTAACTGAGACACACCACTGGCTTGAAAACTGTCTCTTGAGGTCATTGTGCTTTGTCTTTCTCACTTGTTTCCGCTGGTCAGTCAGTCAGTCAGTTCAACCAAGACAGCTGAAAGAGAACAAACAAACAAAGTGTAAAGCTATGAAAAAGGCTTATTCGGCTACTTCAGTCAATCTCAGTTGAACGTTCTCTAAAAAAGGCGTTAGCTGATTGCCTGAAAAGCTACATTTGTATAAAACGTAAATAATCGTGTTTTTCGTGTATTATCGTGGCACCACCGTTAAATCTATATAAAAAGTGAATAAATCAAAGAAATAAATCAGTCTCCCATAAAACGTTACGATTAACTGAAAACACTTGAGAAATGTGAAAGACATTACCTTGTGGCTTGTGCTTCCTAAATTTCTCAAATGTACTTCGCAATTACAAGACACAATTAAAATAATATGGTAGTGGCTTCGTTATTTGTTTGATAAAACGCAGTATAAAATCATTGTCATTCAGACTTTAGCTGGAACCATGGAAGTTTCATTGTACCATTTACAGCTGAATACGATTTATATCTGAAATTTGGTCACTAAACGTTGCATTTCAGGTTATTGGGTAATTTCATGGTCTCTATTCTCATCGAAAGCAGGTCAGTTATAATAGAACACCATGTCCGCTGGAGAAGAACAAAAAACTATAATAATGAAATAATAATCACAATTACTAGGAACCCTTTGTTAGGAAACAAAAAAACACTTTTTCAAGTAATCTTACCTTACTTTCCAAAATTAAAGGTCACGTTATCTCCAATCAGTATAAAAGGCGCCCATTGCTTCACGTCAGAGTAGCCGTTACATCTCATCCACTTCATGGCCTGGTGAAGAGAGTCACTAGCGCTTTCGCCACGAACAAGGTGGTCGTAGAAATGACTTATCAACTTCTCTGTTGAGCTGTCTTCTAGGGCCCACAGTGACACCAACACTGAGCGTGCGCCAGATCCTAGGAATGCTCTAGCAATTCCGACCGCTCCCTCGGCCTTAATCTCTCCACGTGCACTATGGCAACAGCTAAGGACTACCAGTTTAGCTCGCAGTTTAACCTTTGAAATGTCCGACATTGTCAATAAGTAGAGTCCTTCTCGAGGTATACCGTTAGGAATGCGAATAGAAGGTGCCAGGGCAATTTCTCCTCTCTCTGCATCACCGTGAGCAGCCAAATGTATCAGAGCCACTGATTCCATCGCTTGAAGTACTGCCTGTTTAGTAGCCTGCTGTCCTAGTAAAGGCTCAACACCCAGCTTTCTTCCTACCATCTTTGCTTCCTCTTCTGCACTAGGCAGTCGCGAAACGGGCGTAAGACGTCCTTTGAAAATCACCTCGCCAACATCAGGATTCCCCACTATCAGTGCACCGGTCTGGCTGTGATAGTCTGCTGGACTGTCATGGATGAGCCTGAGAGTTGTTAAAGAAGGGGCGACGCGGATCTTGAAAGTCTCGGATAGCGTCTTTCCACTTTCATCAGGCAATGCGGTAAATGGAATGTTGTATAAAGTACGATCAGGAACGATGATGATATCCGAGCCGTCAAGCAAGTCAGCCACAGGAGCGATGATTAGTTTGTAACACAGAGGAAGATTCATTTTTGGACCTTGGTTCTCTTTACTTTCATTTCCAAATCGGAAACCTTCATGGCTGTCATCCTCGTATGATTTTGACTCCCCTTGTACGACATTTAAAGACACATCCTTGGGTAGGTCCTTAGGTGACATGTCAAAACTTCTAAAGCTTTTGGTGGCAAAAAAGTCCTCCATATTCTGGGCAAATCCTTCGTGAGCAATAGCTTCACTTCCTTTGATCTTTCGGAAATGTTTGACTCCGCTTCTTTTAAGTATCCAAAAATATATGCTGTCAGAAGAATAGGAGACGTATAGACAAGAACAATTAAGTTCTTTGTCCATTATGCTTTCAATACCGGACCATGTTTGAGGATTAGTGGAGACTGGATTCCTCATAGAGTACTTAGCTGACATTAAATCTGCCAAAGCCCTTGCCTTCCCAAGCTCTGAAACATACAAGGCTGCTTCGGGATTTTCGGTTTTACAAAGCAATGCACAGAGATTACGGTAGGGAGAAATCTTGCTGTCCGAGAACGATATCTTCCATTGATCGTTATCTTGTAGGGAGCCGCGTATTTTCTCGCATTTTTCGATACTAGCAAGTAAGTAGGAGATAGCTTCCTGATTCTCTCCTTCTTGCACTCTTAAGCGTGCTAGTCCGTAGAGCGATTGGAAAAGCTTTGAAATATCGGCGATGTCTTCACTTATCCGACGCGACTTCATAAAATGCTCTTCAGCCTTAACATGTTCCCCATCTTTGAAAAGAGCGTTTCCTAACAGTAAGCAACAATTGGCTTCTGTTGCTCGGTGTCCAATTTCTTTACTAATCGCAATTGCTTGTTCGCAATATTCCTTAGCTTTGACACGGTCACCAATTGAGCACCAGATATATCCTTGCATTAATAAAGAGGCGGCTTTCTCAGCCTTGTGTCAAATTTCTGATGCGATCATAAGTGCTTCCCGATTATAACTGTTAGCCATGGGATATCTACCCAGAGAGTGAAATAAAGCAGCGAGACTATTGCAACACGAAATTACCCCTTTCTTGTCACCAGTTTTTCTTTTGATCTCTAATGCTCTCTCAAAGTGTTTTTTAGCTTCATCTTTTTCGCCAACTGATAGATACAGAGAACCAAGCATTGAGTAGCTGGAGGCTTCTCCATTTCTGTTGCCAATTTCTTTTGCGATCGCAAGTGATTTTTCCAGATGTTTTCTAGCCATGTCATACTCGCCAAGTAATCGATACACATGTCCAAGGTTTCCGTAACAGGCGGCTTCTCCATTTCGGTCACCGATTCTTTTTCGAATCGCAAGCGATTTCCCGCAAAGTTCTTTAGCCTTTTCATACTCGCCAACTGATTCATACACAGTTCCAAGGTTTTCGTAAGAGGCGGCTTGTCCATTTCTGTCACCAATTTCTTTTGTGATCACAAGTGATTTCTCAAGATGTTCTCTCGCGTTGTCATACTCGCCAACTGATTCATACATGTTTCCAAGAGTTCTGTAACAGTAGGCTTCTCCTTTTCTGTCACCGATTTCTTTTGTGATCACAAGTGATTTCTCAAGATGTTCTCTCGCCTTGTCATACTCGCCAACTGACTGATCCACAGTTCCAAGATTTCCGTAACAGGTGGCTTCTCCATTTCTGTCACCGATTTCTTTTTTGATCACAAGTGATTTCTCAAAATGTTCTCTCGCCTTGTCATACTCGCCAACTGACTGATACACGTTTCCAAGATTTACGTAACAGGTGGCTTCTCCATTTCTGTCACCGATTTCTTTTGTGATCACAAGTGATTTCTCAAGATGTTCTCTCGCCTTGTCATACTCGCCAACTGATTGATCCACAGTTCCAAGATTTGAGTAACAGGCGGCTTCTCCATTTCTGTCACTGATTTCTTTTGTGATCACAAGTGATTTCTCAAGATGTTCTCTCGCCTTGTCATACTCGCCAACTGATTGATACACTGTTCCAAGATTTGAGTAACAGGCGGCTTCTCCATTTCTGTCACCGATTTCTTTTCTGATCACAAGTGATTTCTCATGATGTTCTCTCGCCTTGTCATACTCGCCAACTGACTGATACACAGTTCCAAGATTTACGTAACAGGTTCCTTCTCCAGTTCTGTCACCGATTTCTTTTGTGATCACAAGTGATTTCTCAAGATGTTGTCTCGCCTTGTCATACTCGCCAACTGATTTATACACTGTTCCAAGATTTGAGTAACAGGCGGCTACTCCATTTCTGTCACCGATTTCTTTTGTGATCACAAGTGATTTCTCATGATGTTCTCTCGCCTTGTCATACTCGCCAACTGACTGATACACAGTTCCAAGATTTACGTAACAGGTGGCTTCTCCATTTCTGTCACCGATTTCTTTTCTGATCACAAGTGACTTCTCAAGATGTTGTCTCGCCTTGTCATACTCGCCAACTGATTTATACACTGTTCCAAGATTTGAGTAACAGGTGGCTTCTCCATTTCTGTCACCGATTTCTTTTGTGATCACAAGTGATTTCTCATGATGTTCTCTCGCCTTGTCATACTCGCCAACTGACTCATACACAGTTCCAAGATTTACGTAACAGGTGGCTTCTCCATTTCTGTAACCGATTTCTTTTGTGATCACAAGTGATTTCTCAAGATGTTGTCTCGCCTTGTCATACTCGCCAACTGATTCATACACCACTCCAAGATTTCCGTAACAGGCGGCTTCTCCATTTGTGTCACCGATTTCTTTTTTGATCACAAGTGATTTCTTAAAATGTTCTCTCGCCTTGTCATACTCGCCAACTGATTCATACACAGCTCCAAGATTTCCGTAACAGGTGGCTTCTCCATTTCTGTTACCGATTTCTTTTGTGATCACAAGTGATTTCTCAAAATGTTCTCTCGCCTTGTCATACTCGCCAACTGATTTATACACAGTTCCAAGATTTCCGTAACAGGCGGCTTCTCCATTTCTGTCACCGATTTCTTTTGTGATCACAAGTGATTTCTCAAGATGTTGTCTCGCCTTGTAATACTCGCCAACTGATTGATACACTGTTCCAAGCTTTGAGTAACAGGCGGCTTCTCCATTTCTGTCACCGATTTCTTTTGTGATCACAAGTGATTTCTCATGATGTTGTCTCGCCTTGTCATACTCGCCAACTAATTGATACACTGTTCCAAGATTTGAGTAACAGGTGGCTTCTCCATTTCTGTAACCGATTTCTTTTGTGATCACAAGTGATTTCTCAAGATGTTCTCTCGCCTTGTCATACTCGCCAACTGACTGAAACACAGTTCCAAGATTTCCGTAACAGGTGGCTTCTCCATTTCTGTCACCGATTTCTTTTGTGATCACAAGTGATTTCTCAAGATGTTCTCTCGCCTTGTCATACTCGCCAACTGATTCATACACAACTCCAAGATTTCCGTAACAGGCGGCTTCTCCATTTCTGTCACCGATTTCTTTTGTGATCACAAGTGACTTCTCAAAATGTTCTCTCGCCTTGTCATACTCGCCAACTGATTGATCCACAGTTCCAAGATTTCCGTAACAGGTGGCTTCTCCATTTCTGTCACCGATTTCTTTTTCGATCACAAGTGATTTCTCAAAATGTTCTCTCGCCTTGTCATACTCGCCAACTGATTGATCCACAGTTCCAAGATTTCCGTAACAGGCGGCTTCTCCATTTCTGTCACCGATTTCTTTTGTGATCACAAGTGATTTCTCATGATGTTCTCTCGCCTTGTCATACTCGCCAACTGACTGATACACGTTTCCAAGATTTACGTAGCAGGCGGCTTCTCCATTTCTGTCACCGATTTCTTTTCTGATCACAAGTGATTTCTCAAGATGTTCTCTCGCCTTGTCATACTCGCCAACTGACTCATACACAGTTCCAAGATTTCCGTAACAGGCGGCTTCTCCATTTCTGTCACCGATTTCTTTTCTGATCACAAGTGATTTCTCAAGATGTTCTCTCGCCTTGTCATACTCGCCAACTGATTGATACACTGTTCCAAGATTTGAGTAACAGGCGGCTTCTCCATTTCTGTCACCGATTTCTTTTCTGATCACAAATGATTTCTCAAGATGTTCTCTCGCCTTGTCATACTCGCCAACTGATTGATACACTGTTCCAAGATTTGAGTAACAGGCGGCTTCTCCATTTCTGTCACCGATTTCTTTTGTGATCACAAGTGATTTCTCAAGATGTTGTCTGGCCTTGTCATACTCGCCAACTGATCCATGCACAACTCCAAGATTTCCGTAACAGGCGGCTTCTCCATTTCTGTCACCGATTTCTTTTCTGATCACAAGTGATTTCTCAAGATATTCTCTCGCCTTGTCATACTCGCCAACTGATTGATACACTGTTCCAAGATTTGAGTAACAGGCGGCTTCTCCATTTCTGTCACCGATTTCTTTTGTGATCACAAGTGATTTCTCAAGATGTTCTCTCGCCTTGTCATACTCGCCAACTGATTGATACACTGTTCCAAGATTTGAGTAACAGGCGGCTTCTCCATTTCTGTCACCGATTTCTTTTGTGATCACAAGTGATTTCTCAAGATGTTCTCTCGCCTTGTCATACTCGCCAACTGATTGATACACTGTTCCAAGATTTGAGTAACAGGCGGCTTCTCCATTTCTGTCACCGATTTCTTTTGTGATCACAAGTGATTTCTCAAGATGTTGTCTCGCCTTGTCATACTTGCCAACTGATTCATGCACAACTCCAAGATTTCCGTAACAGGTGGCTTCTCTATTTCTGTTACCGATTTCTTTTGCGATCACAAGTGATTTCTCAAAATGTTCTCTCGCCTTGTCATACTCGCCAACTGATTGATACACAGTTCCAAGATTTCCGTAACAGGCGGCTTCTCTCTTTTTGTCGCGGATTTCTGTACTGATTAGTAGCGTTTTCTCGTAGAGTTTTCTCGCTTCTGCGTATTTGCTTTGACGGAAATACATTTTTGCCAGATCGAAGGTTAGATCACATTCTGCAAATTTTTCACCACTTTCACGGTAAATCTCGAGAATTTTTTCTGCATATTTTATGGCATTTGTGTTGTTGTTGATAGCACAATAAGCCTTCGACAATATCAAATACAACTTCTTGTAGAATAATATGGCTATTTTATCGTCTTCGATTCCTACTTTGTGTTTCAAGATGACCAAGCATTCCTTGCATATTTCGATGCTCTTTAGAACTCGATTGGTGTTGAGAAGGAAGCAAGCAAGTATGAGGCCGATAGAGATGGCTTGTAGAACCTCGTCCATGTTGTTCATGTCAAACACTTCTGTCAGAACTAAATGAAAATTACAGTCAAAACAAATTTGGCGCCAACTCTGTTAAGAGTAAATGTCAGTAAAAATCAAAGAAAATTCTAAAAATGTGGCCACGGTCGACAAGTCGATTTTGCTCATAACTTGCCAGTTTGAAGGCCTAGGTAAGTAACTGACGGAAATCAAGTTAGTTTTTTGAAATATCCAATATAACGGCAGAAATCCACGAAAAACGGTTATCGCACCGAAAGCTCAGATTTCACTTCGCGATAATCCGAAATTTTACACTTTTCAGCTTCATGCTACACAGTCGTTTACATCGCTGTGAAACGTTCTCAACTTTAAATGTATACATTGATTCTTCCTTAATCAAGAGATAGTGATAATTTTTATTTCTTGTGTTTTCTGGCCGAACTGAGCCCCGATTAAGTAGACATACTTTTCCAATTAAAACAAAAGTCAAAAGTTATGTAAATTCAGTGAGGAAAAACGCTGGCCGGTAGTGCTTCAAATCGTCTGATATTCTAGCAAAAGACAGTTCAGTCGATGAATTGTAGGCTTACGGATTCATTTTTGTGGGATCTACTAGCAATTTTGCATGAACGCCGATCAAAAATCGAGAAAATTGCAATTCCGCCCTTTGAAATTTGCAATGTAACGCAACACGCTAAAATAGGTAAGCCATTCTTGTTGGCTTGAGACGGGACAATCAAAGCCTATTAATGTCTTTTACATTTGAAAAGCTTTAAAAGTAGTATTTAACTTAAAAAATCGCCGACAAGAGTTTAAAAAAAGAGAAAAAGAAACACCAAACTTTTAAATCGCACTCTCCATCTTCTCGCTGCCCAATGTCACGCTCGAGCGATTTTCAAGGGAAACAATGTTTGTTGATGTGCGAAATCATGCATTAATAAGAGAAGATTGCCCAGTTAACCCGCCGAACGAAGTATAAAAGGTCCCAATAGTATATACATATTGAAACGATGTTAGGGATTACAAGCTTTATGCCGTCGCTAGCCAGTAGGAGGCTATCTATTTCCACGAAAAGTTAATGTTGTATCGATAACCAAGCAAACAACGCACTTATCAAAGAAGAATCGAAGTAAGCTGAATGAGTTAGAGACGCCCCGCGCGAGTTCGTTCTTCAATACGGTGGAATTTGTGCCGGCACGCAGTTACGGTCATACCGCTCATACAGTGTAACAAGGATATCAAAAGCAACCAAGTCCTTCAGATTTTATCGCATTGAGACATACGTGAAGAATATTTTTGGCGAATGTGTGCGTTTCGAGAAACCGAGAAACTTCTTGGAATCGACAATCTCATTGATTAGGTCAGGAGCCCATGACCGGCTCCTGATTAGGTGCAGGTCCAGAAGTTGATTCATGTCACTCAAGGATCTGTGGAAATTACACACACGGCAAATGGAAATTTATTCAAGTCCCTGAATTTAATAGAAGATTCAGAACAGTTCTTCCCTGTGGGCTCAGGCGCGCCAGTGACGACTGAAGTCTTTGATGAACAAAGAACCAGAAACTCTCCTCAATGATAGCAACGCATATTCCGCCTTGACTTGCACCTGCCGGCTTGTACTTTAAAATCAGTCTGACCAGATAAAAAGCAACACGCCAGTCCTTGTGCTAAAAGTTTTCATCATTGAAGGATGTCGAGGTAAGCAAATACTTTAGGAATAATAAATAAATAATTTCCGTAGTTTTAACGGTCACACCCTTAATGACTAGCCAGAAGCAAGGTAGTCCTGTTCTGGCCCTCTCCATGTCACGCAACGTCGAGAGGGAGGGTCCCTCTCTCTCGGCTCTCTCCCGACGTTTCGCGACAGAGAAAGGGCCAGAACTGGACTAGAAGCAAGGAAAAAAATATTGACGCGCGCAAGAATATCACCAATGTTGCACACACGCAATTTGCTTAATTACGTTTGGCCACCTTGTTGCCACATCCAACATCTCACAGGATACTTGTGTTTTCGAATTATTTCTTGTTAACTTATTTGAACTGAAAAGCTTGTTAAACCAGGGTCGAAGAAAGGCTCGTCAACTGAATGAGGCAGTAGTTGGTGGTATTAAACGATCCACAAGACTACATGATAAAGCATGATAAAGCATGATAAAGAGTAGGTAGCACTAACTTTTTCAGAAGTGTAAACCACAACGTAGGTTAAAGATATACCGACATGTCATTGACTACAAAAATGCTTCATGCTTCAGTGCTAAATAGCAATGAAAACCAACTGTGGCGTCACAAATTTGGTTCGTAGACAAGGCAATTTTTATCAGGAGTTTTTTCTCATCCCCACCCCAGCGTTGTCAATGCAATTCAACTCTTTCCTCTTCCTTTCTCGCCCTGCAAGTTCATCATGAAACTGATACTGACGTCTCTTTTTCCACCCCGATCAATGAGCTGAATGCAAAGGTAGGCTTTTTGTACTGGACGAAGCTTCAAAGGAAAGCAAACTGATAGCTGAATATCGCATAATTTGAAAAAGCGATTGAAGGTTGAGTTCTGGAGAAAGCTCCATCATCTTCTACAGATTTGACGCATCTGCCAAGTCCGTCACGTACTCGCTGCATAGTAGCACCGTGGACTGCAGTGTAAAGCTCTAGTACGCGTTGTTATTTGAGAAAGCTAAACAGTGCGTTTTAGCCGTCCCGAATATCCTTGCTCCTGTAGATTTGAATTGCTTCTGGGAGGAGTTATCTAAGCGCAAAGGGAATCTAAGAGCAACTGGTGGGGAAATACTTTGAACGCTTCAAACACTCCGTCACTTATCCCGAAGCTGCATAAATTACTTGACCTTCGTCACAGATTGTCATTTCATGCGTGACACAAAACAGGGAGAGTTAGGGAGTGATTACGTTTGGTTCTACTCGTGTTTTTTTCGCTAATACAGGCAATTTCTAAGTTAAATACTATTTCTAAAGCGTTTCAAACGTTAAAGACATTAATAGACTTCGATTGTCCTGACTCAAGCCAACAAAAGATTTTTACCTATTTTAGCGTGTTGCGTTACATTGCAAATTTCAAAGGGGCTGAATTGCAATTTTCTCGGTTTTTGATCGGCGTTCATGCAAAATTGCTAGTAGATCCCACAAAAATGAATCCGTAAGCCTACAATTCATCGACTGAACTGTCTTTTGCTAGAATATCAGACGATTTGAAGCACTACCGGTCAGCTCTTTTCCTCACTGAATTTACATAACTTTTGAGTTTTGTTTTAATTAGAAAAGTATGTCTACTTAATCGGGGCTCAGTCCGGCCAGAAAACACAAGAAATAAAAATTATCACTATCTCTTGATTAAGGAAGAATCAATGTATACATTTAAAGTTGAGAACGTTTCACAGCGATGTAAACGACTGTGTAGCATGAAGCTGAAAAGTGTAAAATTTCGGATTATCGCGAAGTGAAATCTGAACTTTCGGTGCGATAACCGTTTTTCGTGAATTTCTGCCGTTATATTGGATATTTCAAAAAACTAACTTGATTTCCGTCAGTTACTTACCTAGGCCTTCAAACAGGCAAGTTATGAGCGAAATCGACTTGTCGACCGTGGCCACGATTTCTTTGATTTTTAGTGGCAATTACTCTTAATTGCATTTGTCTTTGACTTCATTTGTCAGTGAAGTCATGAGAAACTATATTTATAACTATTCAACACGTTTCCCCAAACGTAGTGGAACTGAGACGGGATTGTAGTGGTAGGAGTTCCTGACTTAGTTTAGAAATGGCTTAAGAGAATACACTAAAAACCCGCATAAAAGAACAAGTGGATTAAGAGCACTCAGGCTGAAATTTGGTCCAAAATGTACGATATACATAAGAACACATTCAGCCTGAAAGATGAAAATTGTTCTTATATAAGCAGGTATGGGAATTTCCAGGATACATTTAGCAATTGTTTTTGGACTTGGCTAATTTATGTAACTAAATGACTGTTACCTTCTGTCAATAACATTCTTTATTAATTGCTGCAGACACAGCATGCTGACATGAAATCCATTAATGAATTAAAATGTTGCGCTTGCACATTGATTTCATCTCTTAGTAGTCTATGCAGTATTTATTTTTTAGAAACAATTTTAAGAACACCCTAAGAACATTTTCGGGCTGATTTTGCAGAAAACACCCGATATATTAGAATAAAATCAGCCTGAACCCCCAAAGCACTTCTTCTTTTATGCGGGTTTTTACTGTAAAATATTTTAATTTGCACTAATATCGGGCAAGATTGACCCGAATAAGAAAAATGGAAAAGAAAGATTTTTAATTCTGGCCGGTTTCTTTTTCACAGGCTAGGGTTACGTGGGCCAGGCGAAGGAATATTCTTCTTTGTTAAGAATTGGTCAAATGGTTGTACGGAAGTCTTGCGAGCTCGTGTAGAAGAATTCATCGGAAACGTTTGTTGAGCGTTCATTATTCCAAGATAACACAAAGGAATAAATAATATTATGATTTATGTTTCGGTAGATATATTTGATCGAATTTTAGACTAAACTTGAATTGCTTCAGGTTTCAAGTTGCAGAATTCAAACTCTTAATGTGAAATGCAAATCATTCTGGGTTAGGTATATAGTCCCGACTTTCTTTCGATATAATTAGGACGTAAGTATTACACTATTGTATTCATAGCTTGGGCCTTTTTTGGACTGGAATCTTTTTAATACATTTTCGACTTAATAATGACTAAGAAAAAGGCGACAAATGATATGAATTTTTTAACAATGTTTCGAGTGCCTTCAGAAAATCAAAAACATCTTTAGAAAAATTAAAATGAATCTGCACTTTATTTTGAAAAAAGTGCTGCCAGTGAAACATGATTAAAGACTACAATAAATCTTATCTTACTATTGAGTTAAAATTTGTTGAAAAAGGGACAATTGCATAGCGTTCCCTTTGCTTATTATTAATGAATGTTAATCAAATTGAAATGGTACCAAGCTTGTACTCACCACTTTTCTTTCGCTCCGTGGAAAAAATACAGGAGCCAACAGTTTCACTGTATAAGACGACTTTGTCTGAAGGATACAAAAATATTATTTCAGGTTTATTTAGACATGGATTTCTTTAAAGTGTCCATGTTTCACACTTTAGCATCACGCGACTGTTAAGACGCACAAAAAAGTACAAGGATGTCAGACGTACAAAACTGAAATCCATGCCAAAAACTAAATTGCATGAAGATAAACGCATCAAACTGAAAATTCCTTGAGGAAAGTAGATGAGCAAAGTTGTAATTACAGACAGTGATTAACGCGCAAAACTAAAAGCTTCAGCCGACGATAAATGCACTTGTGTGACAATGATGACCGACTAAGACAGAACTGCAAAGTTAAACTGAAAGAAAACGAATGAGGAAAACAAAACAAAGTTGACAAGACCACAGGGGACTGATCAACCGACAAAACTGAAAGTCGTCGAAGATGGACGTTTCAAGTATAAATTCTACACTGAAAATTCAAACCCTATCTTCCTCTATCTGCACAACACGTATTTACTCTGAATACAGATAGTGACCAAAGCTACTTACTTTTCTAACCTTTATGTGGAATGTGAGAATGAGAATGAGATCCCACTCGATCTGCTCAGGAATAGGGGTCTCCCCCTAGAAAGGAAAAAAAGTGCGTTAGTGCTTAATTAAATACTCTCAGTAAATTCACAGTAAAACCATCTAACGAGAGACTCGAATAGACGAAATCTTACGTCTGTTCTATTAACTGACTGTCCTTACCGTTTCTTGAGATGTCAAAATCCGAATGACGTCCAATTCAATCTGGGTCAGCAAAAGGGATCTTCCTTTAAAAGGAAAACAACGTATTAGTACTGTTTAGTTTTTTTTTTTTAATGTACAGTGACAACAAAAAAAGAATCATTGCTACACGATATGTAACTTCTTCTACACTGTATTGCGCAGTCACCTTCCGCTTTTTTTAATTGCTTACTTCAAACTTAAAAACTTCAAAAACAATGCTAGTTCATTGTAACTGACGGTAATGGGGGAGACTCTTTGGAATGTTTAGAAAGGTAAATACTATCGTTTTCATTCTACATTTTGCATACGAAAAATGACAGAGCTAAAATTGGCGGAATATTATTAGAATTCCCAAACATAAATATTACAATTAAAAGCCGTACCGTTGAATGATTGTTATTCGCAGTCAAACATGATTGTTGATTATCATTGACAATTTTATTGTTTATTGAGTCAAAACATTTCGTTATGAAGTAACAATAACACAGTCAACTATGGACACGAAAGTTGTTCAGATTTAGTCACGACAGAGTTAGGTGACTAAGACCAAGGAAAGTGAAAATCAAGGTTCTACTCACCACTTCACTTCTGTTCAGAGTATGAAAAAGTATAAACGTAACAGGTATGTCCACAAGAGAAACTTTCCCTGCAAGAAAAAGCAACAAAGGTTCGTTCAGTTTTGCTTTACATCGTGTTTTAACCTTTAACCACAAGCAGCTAAACTAAAAACGCATTGCTAGACGTTGGCAAGAAAGAACTCTCATTCCCTTATTTTTACTTTGTCAGTTCAAAGAGTCAAAGAACAATGTTTAGTTCAGTTGGAACATGTAAGACTGAATTTACTTTTCCACTCGCGTATATCATTGTGTAATGCTTACAAGGCTTATCGAATTTGCCGAGTTTATGATTTGCTCTTGAGCACTTACAATTTACTTATGTAAAAAATTGCCGTCCTTTTAAAATGGGAAAGATTATCTTAAGTATACAACAATTCTCTGGGACAAAACTTTGCGTTTAAATTTCTGTACACCTACCTTTCCAAAAAAGGTTTAACAGTCTGAAAATCGTTCCGAAATTTAAGTTGAACTCAGAATGAAAGTTGTAGTCTGCATCAGCTGAAATGAAATCTTGACAAAAAATAGCAATGCCTCGAGAAATATTACACTTTCGAACCGTGGGATAAGTTTTCAATTTCGACTGGCGATAAAATATATTTTTTATATACATCACAAAATCGACATGTTTCATTTGTGTTTCACTTTTATGTCGCAATTCAAATTACAAAACACGACCTGGGTACGTGTTTGTTTTCTTAATATGGACTGTACCTACTCGTATAAGAAAGAGAGGATGAACGCTAAGCGGTTTATCACCCATGTAAGACTATTTCCATGGCAATCTCTCCTAAGTTATTCTTAGCTCACTTTCATTTCCAGAAATTCCAGCCTTACACGCTTTTTCATTCTCCACGAAAACATCTACGCAACACGCGTGCTAAGATTAACCGAGGGAGAATTACGGACGTGCAAGGGCGGGAGTGGGGGGTGGGTTGGGGAAGGGTGCATGCCAACCCCAATAAGGTTTTTTTAAATATTTGAAAATACGATTTACCGTAAGGAGCAGAAACTTTCGGTAGCTGTTCATTCATCCTCTGCGAAAATTTTCATATGTCAGTTGTGTGTGCATCCTCTTTGACGTTGCCATGCCAACCGCAAATTTCATGTAGGGCTGGAAAAAATACAACATTTTTACATGATTCTGCACTTTTTTCCAGTTTTTCTTATCAAATTTTCGCAATTCGAGAATTTGTACATTTAACAAGCATTTGGCTTGATTTTGCATTAATCTGCGTGATTTCTTGACAATCTAAGAAAATAGTGAAATCGAGGATGGCGGATCCAAGTTCAAATTACGTCATTTGAGGTCATATGACGTCATAACTAACTAAAATGGTATCGTCTTGCAGATCAAGCTTAAGGCTATCTTATAATTGTATAAATTTAAACAAAACCTAGGAGGGAAGAAATGCATAGTCAGGCAGAATGTCATGATCAAAATCAATCCAATTTGATGATGAATAATAAGGCAGAATGTCTTCATGAAAATCGATGAAATGTAGTTATGGATGGGAAGGGAAAATATCATGGTGAAAATCGATTAAATTTGGTGATGTATAGTAAGTCCAAATGTGAAAATCGTGCACATTTGGTGATGTACAGTAAAGCAAATTGTCAAGTTGTAAAAGCAGGGCAAAATGTAAAAATTGATTAAATTTTGTGAGTATAGTTATGAAATATATATGTCATGATGAAATTCGATCAAATTTAGTGATGCATATAGTAAGGCAAAATGTCCTGGTGAAAATCAATCAAATTTGGTGATGCATAATAAGGTAAAATGTCATGCTGAAAAGCGATCAAATTTGGTGATGTTGAGTATGGCAAATTGTCGTGGTGAAAATGGATTAAATTTGGTGATGAATAATACGAGAACCTGGGAGAACTTGACTGCGTTAGACCAGTAAGAGACAACCACCTTAGGGATTTTAAAATTTTCGTTTTTATTAATTTGCAATAATTAAAGAGTTGCCCGCAACTATAAAGAACGTTGTCTTAACTGTTAAGGTAAACTATTCCTCGTAGACTCAGGGACATTTACCTGGGGCGGAACGAGCAAAACTCGGCAAAAATCGATGCGGACGAAAGAGTACAATTGTCGCAGGAAGAACCCCTGAAAATACAAAGCTATTTTCGTGCCCAATTGGGAGGCAGCATTGGCGGAGCTGTTTGGAAATGATATGAACAGGCGCAGCTCCCAAGGGATCTTCCCCCATCACTTGAATCTTTCGTCACTTCAATTTTCACCGGGTTAACTGCAACCTGCCCCAACTAACTTCCCTTTGATCGCTAAGGATGGAGGTATGCTTGCCTGCGTAGAAACAAAATACATAGACCAAGACACGAAAGAGGCGCTAAAAATATTCACAGTGATTTGACTGCTTATTGAAACAATGGCCAATTCACTCTAATAGATACGCCTGCAGGGAATCGTGGGAGCTTTGTCTATCATCTTGGACTGGATATTTGTTTTGATGAATACAGCTGCCATGATTCCCAATTCCCCAATTCTCATATAAGGAATAGACCATATTCGTATTTGCAGTATCGGAGTGGAACTAGCTTGCAATTGAGGCTGATGCGGAGAGTCTTCAACTGCAAATGACATTTATCTCTTTTTAATGATATTCCCAAGCCTGAGCCTCCATTGCAAGCTAGTTCCAGTCCAATACCGAGAATACGAACATGGCCTTTTGGCCATTTGAATTACAAATTGACGAGCAAATCGTTGTGGTAATTTGCACAATCTGAATATCTTATCATAATAATTTATCTTATCATATGTCATATCTACAATCTAATAATATATGATTGAATATATGAGCATAAATTAAATCTATTCAAATAAATTAAATAGTCAATGGTTTTATGAACTAATCGATGCTGAATACAATTATTATGTCCAAATATAAAATCAGGATTGCGTTTTTGGTTCTGCATTTGTTTAGAGAAAATCTACCTAAGACTCAAAGTATCTTGCACTGCATTCCTATTAATATGGACAATAATAGGTTCTCTATTCTAAAACCGTCTCCAAAAAGGATTGACCCCAATGTGACCAGGACAATGTTAAAAGCAACATAATGAAATTCTTGAATTTATGCTAATGTGACAGCTTTTTTAAAAAGAGCTCGCAAGTGCACATGTGAATATTGGATCAAAACCTCTTCATAGGATGGAGAAAACTTGTTTCGCCCCGCAACTAATAGAAATGTGAATAAAGAGATAATCAAGAGCAGTTGTCAGTTTGCCAATGTCCGAGTTGCTTTACCTCTGTTTCAAAACGAGTCTTGTTGCTCAACCTTTCATATGGAAACGAGTTTTCCCTTGTATGTTCATTGTCTTGAAATAAAACTCATTTCCATAGTCATTTCCATATGGAAGGTTGTGCACTGGGACTCCATTTGAAACAGACTGGTAGAAAGCAACTCAGGAAAGGCTTACTAGGTGTTGTAAGAGCAAAACCAAAAGTTATTTCTGTAGCCAGTCACAAAGGACACAGACGATCCAATGAACCAATGAAAACTTGAAATACAGGTAGTTGACGTGAATACGTCACAATTGGTTTTACTTTTTCAGCCAATCGTGTAGCGTAGCAATGCAAATTACTTTTAAACACTCAAGTGAAAACTGCTCTATCATGTGCTGTTTCCATTCAAAATTTCAGCACTTCGGAAGTGGTTCGCCACTTTGCAGCAAACGATGAATCCGGGATAGCTTATCTGGTAGTGGCTTAATATGTCCTGGGGAGGGAGGTACATTAAAGTCTGTCCTATTTCCTGTTAATTCCCCTCCTACCGACTTCCCCCCCCCCCCCCCCCCCCTGGCTACTCCTTTCTTCCAAACTTGAAAGTCTTTCAAAGGAACCAGGACGATCTAACTTCGTCTTTCCGTCCAAGAAATGATCACAATTATTTTCCAGTGTGGTATCTCTCCTGTCGTCTAATGCACTAAAAGAATCCATAGTAAGATATTCTTGTTTAGGCAGGGTGCTACTGTCAGATTGCTCACAAGCATCTTTACAAGTTCTGTTTTCACCCATATGTTTCAGTTCAGTTCTAGAGGGGCATGCTGTTGTCTTGCCGAGTTGAAGAGGTGTCTGCCTACTCTCTCTATATTCACTTGTTTTAGCCTTGAAAAATAATTGCGTTTTTCGCCCTTGTTGGTTTGTTACATTCTTAGAAGCGGAAGTCCCAGCTCGGGAGTACTGTAAAGCACTGGATATCTTTTCTTCCAAAGCTATGCCAGGGGTCTTAGCTTTACGTCTCTTTGGAACGGGTGCAAGACTGTCTTCTTCATCGAGTCCCAGCTGTTTGCACAGTGCCAAGACTGAAAAAAATAGAAAAAATACATTATTGTATTATGCCAACATAAATTGGTTTTAGCATTTGAATTAGAATCTAGGAAAGGAAAATAGGAATATATCTCAGAGCAACAGTTTTGAACCATCTCAAGAGTGAACCCAGACAGCAATCGTCTTTGTGTCATAAGAATTCCATGTCCGAAAGTGGGTTTTTCAATTTCACTGACCTGACCGATTGAAGATGGAACCTTCATCATCCAACCAAGAGTCCTGAAGGAGGGGGGTGGGTGTGTGGGGGTATAAATTCCATTTTCCTTCCTATATTTCACTCAAATCCCAGTCTCATTCCCAATTCTTTGTCTGTGGTCCCAGTCTCAATGACCCAAATCCCTTTTTTCCAGTGAAAAAAAGTTGGCAAATCCCAGTTGCCATTTTACCCCCTTAGGTTCCTCGCTTTACACTATGACATTTGCGAAGTTGTGGAAAACCAAAATCAGAAACCACTCTACGTTTTCTCAAGGAGACAAAAACAGAAAGTCAAAGAAAAAGAGATTTTAAAAACAAGTTTGAGTTCCATTTTAAAATCAAAAATCTAATATCTGTTGCTTTGCCATGAGAGAGATGAAACATGCAGATGAAGGATCACACAAATATAGCATTTTAAAATGTTTTCTTTTTGTGGTATCTTTTGGAACATAGCAAGAGGATGAGCGCATTAATTACTGTAAAAGAGACTCTTGCCTCTTTTTCCATGGGAAAATACATGTACTTTATACAAGTTCTTTGCCTGACCTTTCTCGTCAGGAGTTGGTCGAGATACATGTGGTAGTTCAGTCAGTGTGGCCTTCTCCTCTGACTTTTGTTCACTTTGCACAAAACAATTTCCAAAGTGACTGGCGGCATGTTCTTGAAATCGCTCCTCACCAGAGTCATCTTGGTTACACGAGTCACACTCTTCAAGGCGAGTTAGGCCCTTCAGTCTAAATAAGGTGATAGCCAGTCACAATGAAACTAAGTAAAAGTTAAGATTACAAGAAAGGTAAAATCTGTGTTGGGCCAAGTGCTCTATACTGCCAGAGCTTACTCTGGTTTCTGTAGCATAAGGGACTGTAACTGAGGTGAGGTAAGGTAAGGTAGCTGTAGGAATATTTCTCCTCCCCCCTGGATAGGATGCTTAAGCCCAGTGGAGGGTTACCCTTAAGGAGTAAATTCACCTGTACCCATTTATACACCTGGGTGGAGAGAGGTACTGTGAGAGTAAAGAATCAAATGAATGTAATAACTCCGACCAGGGGGTGAGCACAGATCACTCAATCTGAAGTCCAGGGTATTCACCATTAGGCCAGTGTGTCTCCCCTTCGCTAACCCTTTGTACAAGAGGTACACCATTAAAGTTACATATATCCCTTCAGTTTACTGGTGATCTGCACTTGATTGGACCAGTCGTCTGAGAATAATCATGTTACTTTTTTTTTAATTTCGGGGAAAAAGGTTCTCAATTAAAGAATGAAATTCCTGACACAATAAGTAATTGTTCCAGTTTCTGCGGTAGCCTCCTACACAGAAATTCTCATTGTTTGTCCCACACTCCTCCCAATGAGGAAAGATTGCAAGATGAAGCTAAAGTGGGCCTGTGTAGGAGATTATAGCTTGTGCTCCCTATTGAAAAACATCCACCGTACACGTTGTTTGACTTGCAGAAATGTTGCATTTTGGCAATGGTTGGATCCTTATAGGCCCACAAGTTATGCTGTATGACTTGCATAACAAAGAAAAGTCAAACTTAACTTGCGTAACTGTTTCCTTGTTCTAGGTCCCCCTAGGTTCTTCTAGCCTTGTTCTAGGTGTGTAACTCAAGCGACTACCCTTGTACCTTGTGACCAGGTCTATAAGAGGCTTATTGTTAATTACAGTGTTTGTCAACAAACCGTTCAAAAGCGTCCTCTAATGTATCCAGTCCCGCTGGTGGTACATTAGGATAAACATGATATGGCCTCAGGTAACCCACCAGATCCTGAATCTAAAAGATAAACACACTCCGTGTAAACTGCTATAATGACTCAACAACTGCCACACATACTTCTTCTTTTGTGATATTTTTATGTTCTTTCAGTTATTATCCTCTAACACAAGTAGATTCTGTTGATAAAATGAAAAAAATAGAGACACCGTTCTAAAATGAATTGGGGGAAATTTAGTAGTAACACGAGTCCTCACAGAGTCATTTGAAGCTCTGCCAAACTGGCCATACTGTAGTTTGCAATAACTGCATCTAAAAAGTGCAAACAGAGCTCGTGTTGCAAGAAAAATCAATCACGATTTGCAGCCATGCAAAAATATCAAAGGAATAACAGATTACCTCCTCCATTGATGCATGCATTGAATGAACAACTCTCCACAGCTTTTTATCCTTGTCATATCTGTGAATGAGGCAGCAAGGAAAATGTTTGTTAAAATGCAGGGACTACATGGTTATGCTAAGCCCTGGCTCTTACACCTATAAATTACCTAAGGTGGCTCACAATCATGGTTTTCAGCAATTCTTCTTTTATTTAAGACTGAGACTTAAATAAATTTGTCATTGATTGATTGATTGATTGATTGATTCATGAATCAGTACTGATGCTGGTTTTCAGTCGATAATAATTATTACAACATGAAAAAATGCCAATTATTTGTCAACATATTATGGTCATTTTGGTGACACAAATGTTGCTATGAAACCCCTTGGATGTCACCTTTGGTCTGAAGTGAGACTGTTCTGAAACAGATTTCCTAAATAAGTGTACATTTACAAGGACTGACTGCATCTTATATCACTTTCCTCAAAGATGGGTACCGTATTTATTTGATTAAGCGCCTATTAATTTTGGACTTTCAGGGTGGGCGCTTATTCAAGGTGGGCGCAGGCGCTTATTAAATTTTCACCATTTTCAGCAACTAAAAAGTTTATTTTGTAACAAAACAATAAATATGAACAAAACATGACAAAATATTAAAGCATATAAATTGTAACTGTTCATTGGTCAGTTTGTGCCCAGGACTAACAACTCATTGTTGGGTCTTCGCAGAAGTCTCTTTAGCTATCAGAATTCTCAATCAACATCATAAAATTTTCAGACAATGAAACTAGAGATTGTAAGCCATTAAAGAAATACCGTAATAATCAATACCTGTATTCCTCTTGCGCACTTTATTATTATTAATTTTTTTTTCGGGGGGGGGGGGGGGAGGTGTGAGCGCTTATTTGAGCTTGGGCGTTTAAAAAGTTATTTTTGGGGGTGGAGTGGTGGGGGTGGGCGCTTATTCGAGGCTGGGAGCTTATTAGCTTTTTCTACCTTCAGGCTGGGCGCTTATTCGAGGTGGGTGCTTAATCAAATAAATACGGTATCTCCTTTATGGAATGACCTCACTAATCAGATCAGTGCATAGGGGGAAAGAGAGTCCTGTTCAGTAGCCTGAGTGGGCTATTTAGGGATTTTCCAGTTGGCCTAGTGAATTCTGTTCTTCACCTGCTGTTAGGCAAGTAAGGTGTCTTGGGGACATTTTTGAGGAAACTCAAATTACAAATTTTTGCAACAAATGAATTTTTTGGGAACTAGTGAGAATAACCTTCCCGCTATTACATCTAACTAATTATGTCCTGAAAATTGGTTTTCTGCGCACCCTAGTGCAGTTTTCTACATGTACATGTTATTGTATGTTTTCAGGTAAGCCTACTAAGGGTGAACTTACAACAAAAATTCTAAATGTTGACCTGTAAGTGGATTTCTTAACTTTTAATAACAAAACATCTTCGATTACTGTTAATTTCTTTTGTGATGAGACTTACAGATCTTTCAAAGATAGTAGCATCCAACAAACAGAATTCACAATGCAAATTTTGATCTCCATTACTTCATTACTATTTAATTGTGACTAGTGACCACTGAAATTATTCTACTTCTTCATCATCGTCATCACCATCACCATCACCATCACCATCGCCATCATCATCACCATCACCATCATCATCACCATCATTATCATAATTATTATTATTATCATTATTATCATTATCATCATTATCATCATTATCATCATTATTATCATTATCATCATTATTATCATTATTATCATTATCATCATTATCATCTTCATCATCATCTTCATCATCATCATCATAATCATAGTCATAATCATAAACTAACATGAACACTTTGAATATAACTGACATTTTGCAATACGTAAACTGCCGCTTATACACTGTAAGTCCCCGCGCTTATAACCCGTATGGTTATAGGCCCACCTGCCTGTAAACCAAAAAATACACCTGGTTCAGAATAAGCCCCCGGATGTAAGCCCAGCTCTAGCTTTCCTGACATTGAATTCGTTTCATATGATGTTTTAAAGCTTAAATATGAGTAGATCAAAAACGTATTTCGATGAACATGTGCAGCTATAACTCGTTCATAAGCCCTCTCGGTTAAAAGCCCCTCCGTTTATAAACCCATTTAAAAGTTATTACGAAGCAGTGTAAGCTCAGGGCTAATTAGCGCCAGTTTACGGTATTCTTTAAAAAAAAACTGCTGACTAATATAACGGCACAGCATGTTCGTCTAACGAGTGCCTGTTTCCTGTGATTAAAGGCGTAAAAAGAGACAACTGATTGTAAATGATCGACGTTTTACTTGAGAAACCCGCTGCCATGACGGTAGCAATTTATTCACCTGATTTACGAGTGGTAAGGATTATATGTTCGGTTGCTTTGCATTTTATTATCAAAGCGGTGACAGCACCGGGACTGACACAGGCGGGAAACAAGCACTTGCCCAGAGTCTTCGTTCTCCTTGACCGGTGTTTTGTCCAAGGCCAAGTCCAAAAATGTCAGACTTTTGTTTCGATGGCGCATTCGTAAAAGCGGCTCAGTCAACTCATTGGTTGTTTACTTCCGATCATTTCCACTGTTATTAAAACCAAGAAAAATTTTAAAGAATATATATATTTCGTTCTTTACCAAATTCACTCTAGTGGATGATCTAGGCTGATTTACAGCAGTTCAATTGTTTGATCGTGTCCTTGGCTGCTTGTCGTACCGCGCCGATCCTCCAGTAGTAAAGAATCGGGTTTAGAGATGAATTGAGGTAGGTAAGGGTTGCAGTAATTTCGAGAGCAATTTCCAGTTTGCTTGCAGACATTCGACCATATGACATAACCATAACCAAAACGAGAAACGGAGTGTAGCAAGTAACTTGTGCCAACTGAACCCATATCGCACAGGAAACTGACTTCCTGTATCGTGCTATATTCAGAGGAACTTCTCTTCCGTTATTTTGTCCTTGTGGGACTGCGTGCACTTGAAGTTGATGTTGTCGAAGTTTGCGAAAAATCTTTGCATAGGAGAGGAAAGAGGCTGTTAGAGAAAAGGTTGTAAGAGCAAAGGCTACAGTATAAGCTATATTGGCATACCAAACGAATATTGATCCACATGATATACCAGTCAGCCAAAAGCAAATAATAACTGTGCGAACTCGTGATAATGTTACAACATGTCTGTATCTCAGTCCAGATAACACCGCTAGGAGTCTGTCCACGCTTATTGCGCTGGATGTGAAGACCGATACTGGACACAAAACAAAGCTTGAGGCGATATATAGGTTATCTATGAAGAAAATAAATTTCAAGTTTATTCCAGTTGTTACAGACAGCAAAAGAGAAACGGCAAAAAGTGGCTGCGAAATAACTCCAACACAGAGATCGGTGACCGCCAGACATCGAAACAAACGTTTTGTCGGTGGATGGAGGGAAGTCTCTTTATGAAGAGCAACGAGGATTAGAGCATTGCCCAGTGATGCAGTGATGGACAAAAACATGTTGAAGGCTGAAAGAACTACGCCTATTTGCAATGGTAACATGAATGGTTTGCTCATATCCCTTGTGAAGTTTCCGTCTACAGTAAAGTTTTCCATTGCTTGTGCGTTTTGTTTCGACGTTGTACTGATTGGAAGTCTTTTGTGTGGAAGTCTTTTGGAAGTCGGAGCGGATGTACAGTAGAACCCCGGTAACTCCAGCTCTGAAGGGAAACGAAAAACAGTTCGAGTTAGCGGGGCTTCGAGTTAACGGGGTCGATTGAATATCCAACTTGCCATGTTAATAATTGATAATTTAGGGATTTTTCAGCACTTCAGTATACTGTGACAGCTAAAGGCAACGCATCCAGTATGACTCACAACATCGGGAAATGACTGTCAAATATGTGAACGGTCGGTTGCACTAATTGAAATCAAATTGCTGTAGCGTTTATAGTTTTGAACGTTGTTACCGATTACACTTCAAGAAAAGCTAATGGGATGACATCCCTGATGAGGTATGTGAACCAGAACTCGAGATATTTATCAAGGGAGACGAAATTTAGTTCGAGTTAGCGGGGAATTCGAGTTATCCAAGTTCGAGTTAACCGAGTTAAAATGACTGAAAAGTGAGGTCAAATCCAAGGAAAATCAGTGGAACTTGGTTCGAGTTAGCGGGGGAGCTCGAGTTATCCGAGTTCGAGTTACCGGGTTTCTACTGTATAACAGCTCTTATGCTAGCAGCTTGTTTTTCTTAAAGTAAAAACTGACAAATCCACCGTATTGTATTTATTTAGATCGATCGTCTTAATTAAAAAATTTTGACATAGACCTGTCGCAATTGCCAGAACTTTGTTTTAGTGACAATAAAACTTTGAATAGTTCACGGTTCGTTAAATTATTCAGATCCTATCTTAACAATACGGTCACCTATACCTGTAAACGATAGAAAAATTGGTTTACTTTTTTCACTGCTGCAGCTATATGGAAACGAAGTTGCCAAAAACATACTTTTCTTCTACAGCAAGATCTAAGGAATAAGTCCATATGCATGTTATACATGTATGGCGATTGTGCTCTGCCACAACACGGGAAGTTATAAGCCATGGGTTGAGTCATGAACGATTAGCCATCCGGGCTGTTGCCAAAAGTGTTGCGTGTTTCTTATATATATATATATATATATATATATATATATATATATATATATATATTTTTTTTTTTTTTTTTTTTTTTTTTTTTTTTTTTTTTCCAAGCCTGAAGTTTCAAGCAATCGCGGTGTGCAATTGCAATTGTCTCGATTATGAAATTCGTCTCGCTAACTACATGTATACACATTATAAGTTTCTACTCATGTCCATCGGTGCAATTCTTAGGTAAATACGCTGACTGACGTTAAGTCGGAATATGCCAGATCGATTTTTCAAGATACTCGTCAACAACAACCTGAGGCAGAAGTCATTTCTTTCCCTTTTTAACACAAGTTATGTATATTAGCTAGATCTGTATTCAGACTAATCAAGACAGCAAAATTGTGTTTTGTGTGTTTAAATGCTGTCCCATGTCTTTCAATATTGACTGACGAAAATAAAACTGCAGCACTGAAGCCAATATACATTTCGCATATTATAATAAAGGGAGTTAAACTAGTGCTAAGATTAAAGTTTATTTTATTCTTTGCATATCCACAACATAGTTAATGCTTTAAAATGGAAACAAGATCGAATATCAGCGACAGTTTGGAATAAATTGTGAAGCCTAACAGAGAGCAGTTATACGAGAGTAACTTTGCTCTTTGCTACAATTCAAAGTGTAACATAACTATATATTTTTTAATGTCTCATATGATTCCTAAACTTTTTTTCAAATGATGAATATCGACCTAACACCCAGAGAAAGCAATTTTTCAAGAGGAAATTGTAAACAATAATATATAGATGATTTTGTCCCTGGGGTCATTTTGTCACAATTCAGGGAACTTTTTGGGAAGCAGTGCGAAGATGGGGGGTGTTTCGAACCGGTTATTTGTAAACAAAAGCTCAGTCGCAACGTACGTAGTCTATATTTTAGTATGCCCTCCTCAAGAAACCGTGAGCGACAGGACCTCTTTAACTGTACTCATCACAGTCAAACTGAGTGAGCGAAGCCGTACGTTAACGTACGGTACTTTACTGACTAATCTACAGACCAATCAAGCTCGGTTAATAAGATATGTTTATCATATGGCTAAACAAGAAAACTTCGGTTCGCTGAAAGTCGCTTAATGTAGCTGGTTCGTAATCGCTGCAATTTTGCTTGCGAAGTGCTGTTGTTGTTGACTTTGGTTTGTTTTGTTGTTTATGTTTATTATTATTATTATTATTATTATTATTATTATTTTGCGGCGAAGTGCCGCTCACTTTTTTTATGCAGGCACTAGTAATTTGATGAATTAAAGTAAATTATTCGATGCTTTTAAAATTCTCAGACATTCAAAACGGTACGTCCCAAACTTTCAGCAATCACACGAACGACCGTGCTGGGAGCAGGAACAAATTAGCATATGACAGGCATGCAGGCTTTTAACATGTTTATGCTACTGTTAGAAGGAGTTTTTATCGTTATCTTCAGTGTTTCTTTTGTTCAAAAATAGAATAAGAGCGCATAACTTAGCTATGTAAAGTTTTTCTCTCCCGACAAAAAAAAAATGGGTCTTTTGAACTGTAACAAGTGAAACTCTCACCATGATAAACATCGGTCCTGTTATTCACAGGTTTGGTTCCAAAACGCGAGTTTCCTCCGGCCATTTTGGTTTTGTTTGGATCACTTATTACTCAGTCAATAGGGAGTGACTAATTAACAATTAGATTATGAGCTCGAGATTTTTATGAGGTGATAGTTGATGAGGCCGAAGGCCTCATCAACTATCGCGAATAATCTAATTGTTTCAGTAGAATTCTAACTGAAATTAACGCAAATAACGGTTTCCAATTGTTTTTCAACGCTTTATTGAAGTTTACGCATTCATTGTCCTTGGTAAATTTACAGTTGTTTACGCGCGCGCACCCGTTTTTTCAATAATTTCAAGTTTTTAGAGCCAAGAATCCGTTAATGTCCTTCTTTTAGTCTTCTCAGGAATGTAATTATCCATTTACATCTAAACTTTCTTCCAAAACTTCAGAAAAAACGATAAAAACGTCGCATTTCGTGGACGACCGACAGCCACTGCACTCTAATGGCTGATAGTATACGAGTAGCTCAGCCAATCAGATTGCAGCATTTGCATTAGTATACTAGTAGAATTCTACCAATGCTCATTAGGGACTTACCAACCAATATCACTGAGTGTACATATTCCCGACTTATGTTCTAGTTATGTTCCTAACTTAGATTATGTTATGTTCTGGTAAGAGAAAAGACAACTTTGAAACCAGTTATATATGACGCTATTACTGTGATCATTTCCGTAAGTGTTCATTGTCTCTTACTTAAGTTTAATAAAGGTCCGCAATGCGTACTTGTAGGCTTATCGCTAGTGCTATTCCGTATATTGGGTTGACGTATTCTAGTCTTAATTATACGATCGAGTAGGTAACTACTAGAAAGAAAAAGGTATAATATAAAATGAGTTTGGCAATACTTTCGAATGACTTGTCGTTCGCGCTAGGAACGTTCTTGAGCCTGCTGTTTTAACTACCCAGCGCTTCCTTTACATACCGATTTGATTAGTAAAGGAATTTGGAGTCAACGTACAGCAATGAGGCGCACTAAACAACTAATTGAATCGAATCCTACGATAAAGCAGACACATTTACTAAAATTTGTTAGAGAATAAGTCGAAAAAGAACAAGATTAAGTATTAATTTTCCAATAATTTGTCATTCCAGGCACATACTAAATAAATTAAATATAAATGAAGCAACACACATAGAAATCAATCAGTCAATAAATCACAAAAGGATAAATATCGATAGTAAGTCAATCAGTTATTTAAGCAATAGACCACAAGTTTCTATGGTTAATAGGCTGATAAACCACGCGGGTTGTTGGAAGAACACTCCAAGAATTCGTAAATCACGAGCCGCAGATTTGTGATTTACGAATTCTTCGAGTGTTCTTTCAACATCCCACGTGGCTTATCATGCCTCTAAACCATAGAAACTTGCGGTCTACTGCTTTTATACCACGCGAAATTTCCATGAGTTTACTGGCACAATAAACCATAGCTGATTGACCGATCAGAGCGCGTGCATTCATTTAATTATTATGTAATAAATATTATTTCGTGCAGAAAAATGAGTGGCCAGCTGACACTGTCATATTTAGCTTCATTTACTGGCAACAAAAGCTACAGCAACAGAACTTTAAGCTAGAATTCCAAAACTGTATTGTAATTATTACCAAAATCCACAAGTGACACACAGATGTGAATCCATATTTGCATAAAAAAGGTATTTATAGTAGTTCAAATCACGACTTCAATTCAATGTAACACAGCGTCTCGGCTTCGTTAATCGGATATTACTGCACCAATAACTACTCCTCGTTTATTTCCCCAGTTTGCAGTTTGTATTCTTAACTTCTGCAAATATAAAGAGCGATAGCGCAGTTTCTAATGTTGCTCGGCATTGATTCCTGACGAAATGTCAAAAGTTAGTGGGTTTGAATAATACGCGTGAGTTCGTTTGAGGCTTCGTCACTTTATTATATCGAAACTTATGCTCGATACTTCATCTACCAGCACGCGGTACGAAACCAAAAATACTCTCAACCGAGAACACGATTTTCTGGTTCTTACTATTCACAATTTCCTCCATGGCTTCAAGACCGTACCGATAAAATATTCGCTATGAAGTAATTCAGCAGAGAAGGGATCGAATGTGGCGAGTCGTATCGACCCTTTAACCCTGGCGTGATTCGACTTCCGGTGAGACGGATCGACTTAGCACAAAAGTGACGAGTCGAGTGGACCATTGCGAATCGTGTCGACTCGTCGACATTTAATACCACTTGTTCCACTCTCTTCTTAAGAGCGACAAAGCTTCATGTTGTTACTGTCTATGCCACTCGACTTCCGGTAGTTTACCCCCTTTCAAGCTTAAAGAACGGTGAAGGTTAATTGATAACGCACGAATCGACTTCCTGTGAGTCAATTCTTCAACTACATTAAATAAAATCCCCCAAAATTGGGTGAATTGGGCATGGATGTCCATTTAGAAACTGAAAGCAGCCCTTGTTTTTCGAGGTTGTTTAAACGGTTAATCAGCATATAAGTCCTAACTGATTATCTAATATTTCTCACCCCATCTCGATTTACAAATCGTATTTTCCATTGCGGTTAATTTATACTGAGATGCGTCGAGGAGTAAAGCATGTAAAATTTTCATAAGGAATTTGATGATGCATAATGATTCACTGAACGTTTCATAGTTTGGCTTGCAGTGCATAGTAGGTCTTTACGATTCGCCTCCGATATCTGGTATAAATTAATTATTCCACTTCAAACTCAGATAGGTTTTTTTTTTTTTTTTTTTTTTTTTTCTTTTTATTTGCTTTGTTATACATAATCAAAATATTGTTGTTTTCCTCGGAGCTTCCTTTTTTGATGTTTATTTCCGGTCCGTTTTACTCCGTAAAAAAGCCCCTACTATCGCGACCCAAAATATACTTCCGTTGCGATATGCATCCTCCCTCCTCCTTTATATATATATATATATATATATATATATATATATATATATATATATATATATATATATATATAAGCTCCCGTCGTTCGTATTTTTATCATAAGTTTGGTGATCAGCCGTGGGAACATGACCACCTTACTTGCAAGCGCAGCTGTGTTATTCAGAAACACCAAGCGATCCTTGTTGTATGGATCCATGGCAGTTTTGACAATAGGCTTAGAAGAGCTGATCGAAAGCGTTGTGTTCAACTGCCCGTGTGAAGGACACCTCCCTTATGGATTGGCATTTCTCTGGGCTCCGGCTTTGCTGTTGTTTCTCGCCGGGATCCTGGTGGACAGAGACTTGTGGAAACTGGGAAGAATCAAGAAGAAAAACATGACACAATCACCAGGCCGTCGGTATCTGAAAGCATTCTTAGCTACACCGTATATTTTCGTAAACGCAGGTATTGCCCCGTTGGCTTGGCTAGTGATATCATTTCTACAACAGCAGTATTACACGTGCGCTTATTTCGGTCCTCCTCTCGACAGCGAGGACACAGTGGGTAATACAACTGATAAATGCCATGTTACACTGGGCTTCCGCTCAAGGGAGCTCGAAGAAAGTTACAAATCGCGTAGTCAAATAACAGGCTGGTCTCTGATGCTGATGGCAATGTGCATTCTCTTCACCTCTGTCTGCATTCGTCGATGCCTTCGAAAAAGAAAGGAACTTAAAATGCCGAGTTTGGAATACTACCGATATATAGAGGCCGAGGCGGCATTAAAAGAGTTTCACACTATGGCGAAAGAGTGTGCAAAGCAAAACGCCAAAGAGAACGTAGAGAAGTCATTTCAGAACGCTAGGATCAAAAGGTTTGATGCTCGCATTCAAACGGTGGCAAATGATGTCGTCAAAAAATACGGGAAGTACTTTGTCATACCATCACCTGAGAGTCCTGCAGTCAGAGCAACAGAGGCTATCCGACCGGACAGCCTATCACTTCAACTTCCACACTGCGGGTTTGAAGTAACCGATGGTCCACCAATTGCAAAGCTAAAGAGCTATGGAGTTGTAAGTCCCAGTCGATCGGTACAAGATGTTCATTTTGGGGAGACAAATCCAGCTCCATCTAATTGCAGTTACGGGAGGCAAGCAGTTTCGAAAGTTACACTTCATCGACAAAACGCCGTGATTGAAACTATCTGAAAGTTGAAATCACTTGAGGCGTAGCTTAGGAAATAACAGAATGCACTATAGTTTCTTCTAATCCTATATTATATAAGTGACTCCACAGAGCAAACGATGGAAGATATTTCTCTTCAATATTTTACCATGATTGCACAAAGCAATAGTTGCATTGCATTTTTGTTTCCCATAAATACTCACCAAATGCTGAAATTTTACACTTCATTGATCAGGCTTGTGTAAATAAATTAGGGATATAAATAAACGATTACAGATGACGAAGTGTTGCGTGACGTTTAGTGATTAGTACTGAATAGAGACTACACCTCACTAGAGAATTTTTTTTACCAATATTAGCTCATTTTCGTTTTTCGTTTTCCTTTCCTACATGAATTAATAAAAAACTAAGATGGCGCCAAAATTAGGTGCAATTAATACACTCTTGCAGAGAAATACCAAGGAAAACCAAGATTCAAAATTCAAAGCAAAGAATATCTTCTCGAGCTCCTCGAACTATTTTTTTTCTCTTTCCATCACTATCCATGTCAGAGCTAGCCACTTGGAACCTTGGGTTTGGAAGATGAAATCTCGAGAGAGAATAAACACGTCCTAAATCGAAGAATATTAAGACAAGCGTCTGCAAGTGTAAGAACTGACTTGACATGTTAGCGAGTTTGGTTTTACTTCTGCAAAATTCTCTGATACAAAAATTAGCACTCAATAAGGAGGGGGTGAATAAGGGTATGCAAATCCGCCGATCCATGCCTTTTTTTCGCCAAATCCGTTGATGATGTGAAGTTTATATGAAATAATTCATATATGAACTGCGGTTGTAGATGACAGTGAAGAATGATCATCGCAGTTAATTTTCCAATTTAAGCAATGGAAAGAAGAAGCCTGAAAAGAATCAGGGCTTCAACGGGATTCAAACCCGTGACCTCCGCGATACCGGTGCGATGCTCTACCAACTGAGCTATGAAGCCACACATTGGAAGCGAGGTCAATTAATTGAGTTCATATCTTCCCGTGAGGAGTGAAATGATGTGAAGTTTATATGAAATAATTCATATCTGAACTGCGGTTGTAGATGACAGTGAAGAATGATCATCGCAGTTAATTTTCCAATTTAAGCAATTAAATTAAATTGGAAAATTAACTGCGATGATCATTCTTCACTGAAATCCGTTGATCTCCAATATTTTTGTTCTAATTCCAAAATCACAACCACATCCGGAAACAGAAGTGTAAAAGTTCAAAGGTAAACTGGTAAATGTGAATGACATTGTTAATTTCGCTCGAATAATAAAGAAGACAACGTGCATGCTTGATGACTATAACACAATTCAATTCCAATAACAGTCTCGCACCTGAGTTTAAATCAGCTTCGTTCGGAAAAAGAAATAATTTGGATGAACACATTACCATACCGACAAAGGCTGAAGAAAGATCGATCTATGATCTAAATTTCGTTCAGGACCCAAGATCCGAATTGAGCATCAAGACAGGCAAAATCCGGAATCCGCGCCGAAATGCACAGCTGATCCAAGATCCACTGTGTATTCAAAAGCCGCGAATCCGCGCAAAAATCCAAAATCTGTGCGCTTTTTAAGGTCAAATCCGTCGATCCGAAACCTATTCACCCCTCTCAGTGAGGGAGTGAGCCCTCAAAATAAGAGAGAGCTTAGTACTAATTATCATATGTTCTTCGATGAAGTGCATTTGAATGTAGTTCTGTTCCTCTTTAATTTGAACTTAGTTACCGCTGATAGGGAAATGACGGCCTTGTTGGTATTTACAGTAAAATCCCCCTGACAAGAACCTGTACTTTTCAACGTTTAAGTTGACCAATAATTTTCTGTAATTCGTTGACTTTCGCGCAGTACATCGGGTCACGCACAAGTAGAACAGAGATCTACATAGAAACAGTGACTGTGAAACAGGATAAGAATTTGTAATTATTTAGTTAATTATTATATTAATTTAATTGTGAGATCCTGAGTAAATTTACCAGTACTATTTGAACTATTTATTACGTTTGTTTGAAAAAGAAAAGTCAACACCTTAATATCAACCATTGTTAGTTCGATGTATGCTACTCATTTTGAATAAAATTGCTGTTTTGCAATACAATAATCATGTAGAAATAAGTATATCTCAGTTCTGTTTATTTTATTTTTATTGTCTTTTTAATTGTCCTTCGCGACAAAACAACAAAACCAATACGTAAGTAATCCCAACAATATTCACTTTTCAGTAACTCGCTTTCTAACTTTTTTCAAAATTATTTTTGGTCGTCGCGGTGTATATGTAACATTTTCTATTTGATTTAGATTGCAGGTGAATATGTCTGTAGTATGTATAGTTTAAGAGCCGTTTGCACCTGCAGCATAGCTGTTAGGGTTTCGAATGAAAATGTTGCCATGTGGATTACCCACGTTTTTCATATGATTTCCCTCGTTTTCTCCACAAGGATCATGCGTAGGCCAGTTATTTCCCTTGTAACCGTCATAATAATAGTACATGCTCTCCGTCGTCTTAAACATCGGTCCATACTTCTTCGGAGCAAAGCTGGAAGGAGCCTGTTTATTCCTGCATGTATCAGTAACCCTTCTGACGATTTGACAGTTTACGTCTCCGCTCTTCCACTCCACTAAACTTCCGTTTCCTGGATCACACCTCAGCCAGTTGTTTATGTTGCTTTTGATAAGGACCTGACTGCCAAGGTGTTTCCACAGCGAGAAGTTTATGGCGTTGTAGTCTGTTTCGTTTAATGGGGGAGTTGTCGAGATTGGAACATCCACTTTAGGATTTACTGGCCAGTTTGGTCTCGGTGTGACTGCGTTTGAGCCATCTCTAAAGTGGACGTAATTTGTGAAAGTATAGCCCCACACTAGAGTCCAGCCTCGTCCATCAGTTTCCATGTCACAGTATGCCTTGAACGCGTTGGTCTGGGAACCACCATCAGGGTCAATCCAGTAAACACCCGAGGGAGTACGGGGTGCTTGGTTGAGGAGGGTCTGACACGAAGGAACTGCCGACAATTGGGAGGCACCTGCAAAAAGAGCAGTTTTACTCGTTGTTAATCGTTTTATTTGCTTCCAACGAGTTAAGGTCAAAAATATTTATTTACAGCAGAGTGTATATTATTTTATAATTTTTCAAATTCCTTTAAGGGAAATTCAGAAACTGGACAGGAAAAAAGATAGCTGCTAATTGATTGAAATTAAGAGAAAACTCAATACCATTTTCATGATTTGACAGTCAGAGCTGCAATGTTAAAGGGGCAATATCATGAACATCACTTCGAAAGTCCAAACTTAAAAGAGAAAAAAAGAAAGGTCGGGAAGGTACGATAAAAGTTCAATAATGGGTAACCGATACACAAGATTTCGATGTTAAAGTCTGGTAGACGTTATGGTTAGTAGCCAGCCACATTTTTATCTCCCCTCAACAATAAATTCACTAAATATATCCATCTCGGTCATTAAACGATGGTACTCAGTCATAATCTAGCCACTACTTTGGCTAAAACAGTTGAAAAATTATCGCGATGGTGTTCTTTAGATAAAAAAATCAGTATTAAAATATGGCTGAAGGTGGTAAAAGAAGTGTGTTGTCAAGGTCATATAGATATTTGTGAAATGAAGATAAGTCATTTATTACGCTTACCTGGTGATGGAGATACCTTTGTATTGCCAACCTACCATGAGTAGAAAATGAATTGCGAATAAATAGACATATAATTTAATTGATCAGAGCTTTTAAATATCCTTTTTAGTGTTATTATCATTGGAAACAAAATGGAAATTCAACTTAAAGAGTGTGATTATCTTGCACTAACTGAATAGCATGTTAGACAGACCTTGTTCTGCAATAAGAATATATTCTGGAATATTGCAGAAAGCTGTTATCTCAGTACGCAACTAAAATGGTAATTCCGCTTGCGGAATGATCTAAGCTGTAGTTTATTGAGTGTTTTCTTCTTGTTGTTGTCTGCTACTAAAAATTAAAAACAAACCAGCTTAGCTTCGCAGTGGGTTTTCATAGTGTGATGGAGGAAGGGTCGTGTTTAGCAGAATAGAACTTTGAAGTCTGTTAGTTAGTCATTGCAAACGTCAATCCGAAGGTTGTTGAATAACGGGAAATGTCTAACAATAAAATGACATTATAATTTTAGTTTTTCATCATAATGCTTGTTGTTGTTGTTGTTGTTGTTGTTGTTTGTTTGTTTTTTTAATTTTGGAATGTAATATATCATCACCTCGGCATAAATTGAGGAGCCGAAGGCAAAAAGTTTCTACCGCCATTTTTACGCCAGTTTAATACGTTATGGCCCTATTCTCCCAGAGGAGAGCTAGGAATTACTACTAGTAGTTATTACGTCAGAGAGTAGATCTACTCCTCGACATCGCACAAATAAAAGAATTGATATGCCTTAATTAAAGTCACAAAATTTAGAAGACTGTGCTTTAGTTTGGTTTTCAATAACACATTAATGGCAAACCTTTTCCAAATAAAAGGAACCTCGTTGCTGTGAAAGCCTCTTTGCGTACTGAGGTGTTTGTTCTTGTCTGAAAAGGGAACAAGCCCTCTGACTTTGTACAAAATTTGCACTGCTACAGCCAGCTTGCCTCGCACACATTATGGAACAGAACATAAGCGAATCTGCTGCTCCTTCCCATATAGGATATCCATCAGGTTGGAAGACGTTTTCTTCAATTTTAAAGAAAACGTGATGCTCTTCTGCCATTTTCTTTACAATGCCTATTTTCATAAATCAATTAAGTGTCAGCATTTCAATGGCAACCAAGTATTTTGTGACGAAGACAATATAAATTTCATTTCGATGTTTATTTTGCCTTTCTTTGATTTACTATCTCTTTACATTTGTTGAATTATATTGCTTCCTATAATGACAAGTTACTCCCGACTTTTAACATTACATTGTGTAATAATTATCCTAGCAACCGAGAACAACAACAACAAGAAATTAATCCGTGAAACCACACACGCTGGTTCGTTGCCATGCCATTTTCTTTCGTTGCTATGGTATGGCCACGAGACCCATGCTCACTTGAACCTTAGAGACGGCTCGCTGGAGAATATTCAATGATTTGGTGGTTAAATTAGAATGAGTTTGGGATGGTTTAAACAAACATGTTTTCGACAGGTTGTCAAATAAACTATCCTAGATAATAAAATTTATAGTTGTAGTTCAATAGCGACAGCTGTTCAAAAATGTTCAAATGTTGTGGTCTATAGTGGTCAATGCGCTTAGCTACACCTAGCTAGTTCACAGGCATGCCAGTTGAAATGAAGGAAACAAATATATCAACTAAAGGTAATAGGCTTAAAATTCCCAACCGGTGAGAGGCAGACCAGCTGTAGCGAGCGCGCGTTAATCAAGATGGCTGATTTTCAATGGCTTTCAAGTCTGGGGAAACAAAATGATTTCCCACCGAATCATCAATGAGCAAAAAGTATTTTATTTGGGAGGTGAGGGTAAAGTAGTACTGGATCTACTAGATTGACCTAGACCTCCCTTGACAGGAGCTCACGTACACAGCAAAATTATTTCCTAAAGTTGGATTGGGGAGCCGTCCTTTTTACACCAGAGTTCCACCCCTCCACCAGGCATTGAACAAACCACTTTCTTGTGACAAAATCACGTAGGGACCAAACCACCCCCCAAATGTTTCATCAGTTCTTGGGTATTTCACATTATTTCGCATTACTTAAAAAGTATGGACTCTTTCTACACCAAGCTTAGCAGATGACCAGGAGACCTATTGCCAATCATATTTACGTGAAAAATGTCAGTAAATTTTAAAGTTGTGACGTCACAGTGATGACGTCATGTTGTTTGCCACTGTTGAAGTTTTTAATATGCATAATTTTTACAATGTGTTCGAAAGAGCATCAGGGGGAGTTGAAACCTGAAAAAACTCTGCAAAATATGGGGTCCCCCTCTTGAGCAAAATCCCCGAATTGGAGCCGTAATTTTGTTCCAGCAAATGCAGCTATGTTGCACATGTGATGTGCCAGATGACTAAAACAAAAATAAAGAAGAAAATCGGAATTAAAAATTATACCTCTAGTGTTATTGCGTTAAAATTAGTTTTGTTCCGTCATAACCTGTAACGTCACCCGTTTTTTTTACTGTTAATACTATCCTAACAAAGCCGAAAATCAAATTTCTAAAACCATACGATTTTTGACAACATCAAGCTTTCCATCTTTCTAGATTATTAGCCTTCCTAGAATAAAACTGGAAAAAATAAACCAGAGAGACTAACTTAAGAAGGACAGTATGGTTAAGCAAATTCTGGGGGGACAACAAAAAAATATTTAACTTACCATATCTCGAAAAATAATCATCACAGCAAAAAACGGTTTCCGGCATTTTACTCCTTAAGTCAAGGCCTTTCCAATGACATAATCTTTTTTTATCAGATTTTACAAAAAATTATAGCAGGTTTTGGTGAAGTCATCAATTATCACGTCATAAATTGACATTTTGTCACAACTTCCAGATTAAAATAAACTAGGGAACAAAGAAAGCTCATCTGCCAAACTTGGTTCAGAAATATATAAACCAAGCAAATATAGCCTTCATGAAACATTAGGGGGATGGTTTGGCCCCTACGTTTAATTACAAAGTTCCATTTGGAAAACAAAAAAAAAAATCAAACTAACTTGTATATGATTTCCTCAAGATATTTCGGCAAAAAATTGTTCGCTAAGTAGATGGGGATTAAGGAAGCTATTACTTAAGTTAAATTAAAGTTAATAAAGAAAGTTGAAAACATTTGCATGTGCTGCTTAAATTGAAGTTTTTTAAGTGTTTTCCATGTGGGCTTATATCTTAGAAGCATATTATAGGCCCAGACTATTTTTTTTTTTTTTTTGTAGATTGACGCTCAAATATAATGTTCAAGAAACCAGCGCCCAAGTGAACAAAACTCTCTAAATCCGTGCAAACCATCATGATCCACTATAAAACTTTATTACATTTTGTTTTATTATTTCAAAAAATGCAAGAAAAGGCAAATAACTCCTTATTTACTTAAATAAAAGCTGTCGTCAAAATTTACATGACAAAGTGTATAGGAAAGCATTCTGACTGAAGTTCTACCTTTATTAGGATATTCCGAAACGAGCTATGACTATTAGAATACGTCTTTAGTTATTGCAAAACAGAAAGAAAAACACCACTTCGTAAAAGTCAATTCAATAACATATAAAAGAAAGCGTTGAAAAGGAAACATTTGAAGTCCTAAGCCAGGTGTTTCATGGAATCTTTAACAATCTTTTGTCAGTTCTTCCGGCCTGTATTTGCTCTTGACCATTAACTTAATGTTGCTCACCCTAAAAACGGTGAATAAAGATATTCGTACAGGAAATGTCTAAAATGCTCTTTCATAAGGCACATCCATTTAAAGCTTTTTTCCAACACAACACACTTACATGCAAGAGCCAGTGAACAAGAATGACGAACTTCACTGCAAACAAAGACTTCAGGACAACCGAGCTAAACGAAACAAGAATATTGTGGTTAACAGCAGACATGCATCACTATCATTGCATCACTGGGCAATGCTTTGATCCTCGTTGCTCTTCACAAAGAGACTTCTCTTCATCCACCAACAAAACTTTTGTTTCGATGTCTGGCGATCACTGATCTTTGTGTTGGAGTTATTACGCAACCACTCTACGCCGTTTTACTTTTATCCTTTGTAACAGGTGATATGAAAGTTATGCACTACATGGATATACTATGCAGCGTTTCAGCCTTCGTTTTGTCTCAAGTATCGATCTTCACATCCAGCGCAATAAGCGTGGACAGACTCCTAGCCCTGTTATCTGGACTGAGAGACAGACATGTTGTAACATTCCCACGCGTTCGTGCAGTTATCATTTGCTTTTGGCTGATTGGTATATCATGTGCGTTAATATCCCTATGGAGTATTAGTATGGCCTTAACTGTAGCCTTGGCTCTCACATTATTTTCACTAACAATCTCTGGCTTCTCCTACACCCAGATTTATTTTAAGCTTCGTCAGCATCAAATTCAAGTGCCCGTTGTCTCACAGGGACAACCTAACGGAAGACAAGTGCCTCTGAAAATAGCACGATACAAGAAGTCAGTTTCCAGCGTCTTGTGGGTGCAGTTTGCATTAGTTACTTGCTATATTCCGTTTATCGCTTTGCGGGTTGTTCTCTTAACACTTCGTGACCAACTATCTGCAAGTTCATATAATATTGCTTTCTACATGACATTAACTCTTATTTACCTAAATTCGTCTTTAAACCCAATGCTTTACTGCTGGCGGATCAGAACAGTGAGACAGGCAGCCAAGGACACGATCAAGCAATTGAACTGCTGTAATTCAATATAGTTCATACCAGGAAGTTGATTGATTTTTCTCAACTCTGACCGCGATGAATACAAACAGAGATTTCCTGTCCTTCAGTGTTTCTTTAGGACAACGTGTTAAAATACACAAATTAAGTGTTCTTGTTCAAAAGTAACTAGTTCGAAACAGCGTTGATCATTTGGCGCTTGCAACATTTTTGGAAAAGTTGAAGATTGCATCTTTTGCTGTATTTCCCGTATACAATAAGTCAAACTTTGACAAGAGACAAAACAATCTATATCATGTTTATAGGCACCTCCTGGTAAAGTGCTTTTCTGGATTTTAGCATCGATCTTTTTAGTTTTCATTTTAAATTAAGGGCATAGACTTGAAAGGATAAATATTTCATTTTGAATTGTAATAACAAGATTAGTTGGTTCAGGTTACTGTGTCGTGTATTCCAAGCTTTGAGTTAGACTTTAAAAAAATAGGTCCGAAACGCATACGCGTTTTTAATGCGTTTTCAGTTTTTTTTTTTTTTATTATTATTGACAGAAGAAGACTTTGTTTACCGAGGGATGTCAAATTAACTTGTACATGAAGTGTCAAGATGGTTTCCTGGAATTACTAAGCCTGTAAGTCCTGGATTACACTGAAGTTCTGATATTAAGTTTTTACCATGACTGTAAAGGAAATATAGACACGTTGAACAACATCAATTTGCATGGAGAATTTACTAAGTTCTTTCATTAAAATGAAACTGTAAGCGTAATAAAAAGAAACCAATAATGCTAATACACTGTACATTTTTTATACTTCTTAGAATAGCTTGTTGTAAGGTTACATGTTGATCAATTGGTAGTGGTTTGTAGAATATCTGCTGGACAGAAGAGTGTTCCTGATGACGGAATCAGAGTCTCCAGGTGGTTGTCAGAATACAGAAGTTGCACAAAGAGTTCTGTGAATTAGCTCAACTCCTCACATAAAACATATCGATGAGATGTTGATACAAAGGAAAATACTTCAATGATAAAAAATAAATAACAATGGAGAACAGAGTGTTCCATTTCCCATTGCTCAGTGTGCCTGACTTTGGTTTACCAGGTTCTTGTGCTCACATCTGACATGGCATGGTGCAGATGTCTTGCGTTGTTCTTAGTATCAAAATTGCTCAGTGCCAACTTTAACTCAAAGTGTAAGAGCATGTTTCCAAAGCAACTGTCCACAACTTGTTTGTACATTAGGTCAAAATGTTGGTATTTCATCTGCTTTTGCATCTGTAGGCACATGTTAGCACTATTTATTTTGAATTTGCATTTTACATTATGTGTGAAACTCATTGCTGCTTTGTTTAACTGGGTCTGTTAACTCAACATAATTCACAACTTCACATAATTATTGAACTGCAGAAAATATGGTCCAAACAACACGTGAAAGAGTACAAATATACAGCAAAATTGTATAATTAGTCATTTTTATAGCAGAAATCCTACTTTTCAAGTCTGCGAAAGTCATGCAAAACTGTCACACTCTCCCTCTTTTGCTGATAAATAATTATCGACTACAACATTTGGATAATAAATCACTTGTTCGACGATTTCATGTGCTGTATCGAAGTATAATTTCACCCATTGTTTGTGCATTGACCTGCTCATCAAAATACAGCACATTGACTCATAACAATATAGAGCAATACTTTGTACATCAAAACATCTATTAAGATATATGTGCTGTATTGCATTGCATGGTATGCCATAATAGCCATTCACTCTATGAGATGCACCTGCAGGGAAACATGATGGTAGTTGCATTAATCATCTCTGGTTGATATTTTTTTATGAATACTACACCATGATTCCCTGCAGGCACCTCTCATAGAGGGAATAGAGCATTGCAAGTTATTGTATTGTATTGTACATGTATACATTCTATTAAAAATTGAAAACAAACATGGAATGCAGTGTATGACATTTGCAGACTGCAAACTACATTTAGGCCTAAATAGTGGCCTGGTTGGCCTAAAAATCACTCTGGTCAACCTAAATATCACTCAGGCTAGCCTGAATAGTGCTCAGGTCAGCCTGTTTACGGTTAGCAGCCTGTTTACGGTTTACGGTAATGGAAATGAGGATGCGATAATGAATAAAAAGTGTGCAGTCTGGAAATGTCATAGACCCCCTGGATGTAAGTCAGTTAGCTACGTGTATCAGTCTACAGAAAATAGTCTATTGTTCATACAGAAAATCTTGAAGAGCTATAGAGGTCACTTCCAATAATCATATTCACAGTGAAATAAGTGTGCAAATTAATATATTCTATTTGATGAGACAATTCAACACATTGCTTACCAGCATTTTCATCAAAGAGTATTTCATTTCTTTGACTTGTAGTCTACAGACACAGTGGTCGTTGGACCAATCATATCAAATATTGTAAGGTCTGGACTTTCCTCCACAGCATTCAGTTTGCCATGCAAACAGTGTGATATGTAGTAGTAGAACCTCATTATGTATAAACCAAAACATCATTTGATTCCAGTTTGTAATAGTGTACATAAGCTTAATTTGTTGCGATGTTGGAAAGTAAAACACAGTTAAATAAAAGTCGCAAGCATCAAATTCCAGCATCCCCGGTGAACATGTGATGAGGTAGCCAATCATACTCGCAGATTGATCTTTCCATTTAACACGATAACAAACAGTTCCAGCGAGTTCAGCAGTTCGACTGAAATCACATCTCAATGCGACTATATATAGCCATGGCTAAAGAAAATTTCAATGGCTTGCGTGACTAAAGTAAATCCTGTCGCCCAGGAAACTCGGTTAGCAACACCTAAATGAAAAAACAAGGGGTAACATGAAGTAAGGCATTTATCGGTACGTAAGCTTAAATTCTCGAGAGCTGTGCAGCACTTTAGAAGAAAGGAAGAAAACGACAGAGTGACTGAGAAGTGGAAAATAACTTAGACTTACCTTGAAAATTGGAAACCAACTCGCGACGGAAAGCTGTCCAAATTATTCGAAACAGGAAACACGACAACGACAACACAACATCCAATGATAGGCCCAGCAAGTTGTAGCAATGTGGCCGCCTTTACTTGAACGTTCAAACGACACTGCTTCCCATGCACACGAACGACGTGAACCAGCATTAGGGCGCCATTGCGCCCATGTACTTGGTGTTCGGCCTTCCCGATTTAATACGACAACAATACGAAATAACACTCGTGATGATTCATTTCTTCGGGAATCCCATGGGACCTCCGAAGTTTTACACTCGGGATGGTTTAACACGGAACCGTTTTCAACATAGTTGTTTAATGCGTATGCGCATTAAACACAAAAACTTTGTAAAAGTCAACAACAACAACAACTGTACATGTAACAACTGAAATAGACTGCGAAGTTATTTACTGCATAGATACACTGTGTAACGCTTCAAGCTTCGTTTTCTATCAAGTTTCAGACTTCACACCCAGCGCAATAAGCGTGGACAGACTCCTAGCCCTTTTATCTGGACTGAGATACAGACAAGTTGTAACATTACAACGAGTCCATGCAGCTATCACTCGTTTTTAGTTGATTTGTACATCATCATGTGCATCCATGTGTCTTTAGAGTCTTAGTATGGCCTTAGTGCAGTCGTTGCCCTCATACTATTTTCTTTAACGACCTCTGTGTTCTGTTATGCAAAGATTTATCGAAAGCTTCGACGTCATCAACTTCAAGTGCACGCAGTCCCACAAGGACAACCTAACGGAAGAGAAATGCCTCTGAATATAGCACGATACAAGAAGTCAGTTTCTAGCGTATTGTGGGTGCAGTTGACATTAGTCACTTGTTATATTCCATTTAGTACGACTAGTATCGATTGTATACACACTGCCCGGTCTGCTCATGGCCAGAGAAGCGATACTACTCACGATAACTTCGACAGTGCTGATCGTAACAGCATTACGTAGGACGCCTGTCACAAATGATCTCGGTTTAAATGACCTTGCTCTCTCTGAGATCTCGTCGCTCGAGGGGTCATGCTCGGTGTTCGGACGTCATGGGCTCGATTCATGTAGGGGACTCAGATTTTTTCTTTGCCCCACGCTCGTGTCATTGATTGATAAATTCACGTTTCACATTTCATTACTAAGCTTGAAATTTATCATCTTTAATCACTTATCAGTTTCCAAACCAGTTTTATGACGTTCAGTGATCGCTTCCTTTTTTCCCCTACATTTTTGAAAAGGAAAAACCTATGAACACGTGTGAAAATAATGATGATAATGATGATAATGATGATAATGATGATAATGACAATAATGATGATAATGATGATAATAATGAAAATGATGATAATACTGATGATAATGATGATAATGATGATAATGATAATAATGTAAATAATAATAATAATAATAATGATAATAATGATGATAATGATAATAATAGCGATAATGATAATAATAATTATAATGATAATAATGATGATATTGATGATAATGGTGATAATGATAATAATGAAAATAATGATAATAATGATGATAATGATGACAATGATGATAATGATGATTATGATTATGATTATGATGATTCTGATGATTACGATGATTATGATGATTATGATGATTATGATGATTATGATGATTACCATGATTATGATGATTACGATGATTATGATGATTATGATGATTACGATGATTATGATGATTACGAAGATTATGATGATTACGATGATTATGTGGATTACCATGATTATGATGATTATGGTGATTATGATGATTATGATGATTATGATGATTACGATGATTACGATGATTATGATGATTACGATGATTACGATGCTTATGATGATTACGATGATTACGATGATTAGGATGATTCCGATGATTACGATGCTTATGATGATTACGATGATTACGATGATTACGATGATTATGATGATTATGATGATTATGATGATTATGATGATTATGATGATTATGATGATTACGATGATTATGATGATTATGATGATTATGATGATTACGATGATTACGATGATTATGATGATTAAGATGATTCCGATGATTACGATGATTACGATGATTACGATGATTAAGATGATTATGATGATTACGATGATTACGATGATTACGATGATTACGATGATTACGATGATTACGATGATTATGATGATTACGATGATTACGATGATTATGTGGATTACCATGATTATGATGATTATGGTGATTATGATGATTACGATGATTACGATGATTACGGTGATTACGGTGATTACGATGATTACGATGATTACGATGATTACGATGATTACGATGATTACGATGATTGCGATGATTACGATGATTGCGATGATTACGATGATTACGATGCTTACGATGATTACGATGATTACGATGATTACGATGATTACGATGATTACGATGGTTACGATGATTATGATGATTATGATGATTATGATGATTACGATGATTACGATGATTACGATGATTACGATGATTATGATGATTACGATGATTACGATGATTACGATGATTACGATGATTATGATGATTATGATGATTATGATGATTAGGATGATTATGATGATTACGATGATTATGATGATTATGCTGATTACGATGATTATGATGATTATGATGATTATGATGATTATGATGATTATGATGATTACGATGATTATGATGATTACGATGATTACGATGATTATGATCATTATGATGATTACGATGATTATGACGATTATGATGATTACGATGATTACGATGATTACGATGATTATGATGATTACGATGATTACGATGATTACGATGATTACGATGATTATGATGATTATGATGATTCCGATGATTACGATGATTACGATGATTACGATGATTAAGATGATTATGATGATTACGATGATTACGATGATTACGATGATTACGATGATTACGATGATTACGATGATTATGATGATTACGATGATTACGATGATTATGTGGATTACCATGATTATGATGATTATGGTGATTATGATGATTACGATGATTACGATGATTACGGTGATTACGGTGATTACGATGATTACGATGATTACGATGATTACGATGATTACGATGATTACGATGATTGCGATGATTACGATGATTGCGATGATTACGATGATTACGATGCTTACGATGATTACGATGATTACGATGATTACGATGATTACGATGATTACGATGGTTACGATGATTATGATGATTATGATGATTACGATGATTACGATGATTACGATGATTACGATGATTATGATGATTACGATGATTACGATGATTACGATGATTACGATGATTATGATGATTATGATGATTATGATGATTAGGATGATTATGATGATTACGATGATTATGATGATTATGCTGATTACGATGATTATGATGATTATGATGATTATGATGATTATGATGATTATGATGATTACGATGATTATGATGATTACGATGATTACGATGATTATGATCATTATGATGATTACGATGATTATGACGATTATGATGATTACGATGATTACGATGATTACGATGATTATGATGATTATGATGATTATGATGATTATGATGATTACGATGAGTAAGATGATTATGATGATTATGATGATTATGATGATTATGATGATTATGATGATTACGATGATTCGGATGATTAGGATGATTATGATGATTATGATGATTATGATGATTATGATGATTACGATGATTACGATGATTACGATGATTATGATGATTAGGATGATTATGATGATTATGATGATTACGATGATTATGATGATTATGATGATTATGATGATTATGATGATTACGATGATTACGATGATTACGATGATTATGATGATTAGGATGATTATGATGATTATGATGATTACGATGATTATGATGATTATGATGATTATGATGATTACGATGATTATGATGATTATGATGATTATGATGATTACGATGATTACGATGATTACGATGATTATGATGATTATGATGATTATGATGATTACGATGATTATGATGATTACGATGATTATGATGATTATGATGATTATGATGATTATGATGATTACGATGATTATGACGATTATGATGATTACGATGATTACGATGATTATGATGATTATGATGATTATGATGATTACGATGATTACGATGATTACGATGATTAGGATGATTACGATGATTATGATGATTATGATGATTATGATGATTACGATGATTATGATGATTATGATGATTACGATGATTATGATGATTATGATGATTATGATGATTATGATGATTATGATGATTATGATGATTATGATTATTAGGATGATTATGATGATTACGATGATTATGATTATTAGGATGATTATGATGATTATGATGATTATGATGATTACGATGATTATGATGATTATGATGGTTATGATGATTATGATGATTACGATGATTATTAATATTAGGATGATTATGATGATTATGGTGATTATGATGATTATGATGATTATGATGATTATGATGATTATGATGATTATGATGATTATGATGATTATGATGATTATGATTATTAGGATGATTATGATGATTACGATGATTATGATTATTAGGATGATTATGATGATTATGATGATTATGATGATTACGATGATTATGATGATTATGATGGTTATGATGATTATGATGATTACGATGATTATTAATATTAGGATGATTATGATGATTATGGTGATTATGATGATTATGGTGATTATGATGATTATGATGATTATGATGATTATGATGATTATGATTATTAGGATGATTATGATGATTACGATGATTATGATTATTAGGATGATTATGATGATTATGATGATTATGATGATTACGATGATTATGATGATTATGATGATTATGATGATTATGATGATTATGGTGATTATGATGATTACGATGATTGTGATGATTATGATGATTATGATGATTACGATGATTATGATGATTATGATGATTATGATGATTATGATGATTACGATGATTATGATGATTATGATGGTTATGATGATTATGATGATTATGATGGTTATGATGATTATGATGATTACGATGATTATGATTATTAGGATGATTATGATGATTATGGTGATTATGATGATTATGATGATTATGGTGATTATGATGATTACGATGATTGTGATGATTATGATGATTATGATGATTATGATGATTACGATGATTATGATGATTATGATTATTAGGATGATTATGATGATTATGATGATTATGATGATTACGATGATTATGATGATTATGATGGTTATGATGATTATGATGATTATGATGGTTATGATGATTATGATGATTATGATGATTATGATGATTACGATGATTATGATGATTATGATGGTTATGATGATTATGATGATTATGATGGTTATGATGATTATGATGATTATGATGATTACGATGATTATGATTATTAGGATGATTATGATGATTATGGTGATTATGATGATTACGATGATTGTGATGATTGTGATGATTATGATGATTATGATGATTACGATGATTATGATTATTAGGATGATTATGATGATTATGATGATTACGATGATTGTGATGATTGTGATGATTATGATGATTACGATGATTACGATGATTATGATGATTATGATGATTATGATGATTATGATGATTACGATGATTATGATGATTATGATGATTACGATGATTATGATGATTATGATGATTATGATGATTACGATGATTACGATGATTATGATGATTATGATGATTACGATGATTATGATGATTATGATGATTATGATGATTATGATTATTAGGATGATTATGATGATTATGATGATTATGATGATTACGATGATTATGATGATTATGATGGTTATGATGATTATGATGATTATGATGGTTATGATGATTAGGATGATTAGGATGATTATTAATATTAGGATGATTATGATGATTATGGTGATTATGATGATTACGATGATTGTGATGATTATGATGATTATGATGATTACGATGATTATGATGATTATGATGATTATGATGATTATGATGATTACGATGATTATGATGATTATGATGATTATGATGATTATGATGATTATGATGATTACGATGATTATGATGATTATGATGATTATGATGATTACGATGATTATGATTATTAGGATGATTATGATGATTATGATGATTACGATGATTGTGATGATTATGATGATTACGATGATTACGATGATTATGATGATTATGATGATTATGATGATTATGATGATTACGATGATTATGATGATTATGATGATTACGATGCTTATGATGATTATGATGATTATGATGATTATGATTATTACGATGATTATGATGATTATGATGGTTATGATGATTATGATGATTATGATGATTATGATGGTTATGATGATTATGATGATTACGATGATTATGATGATTATGATGATTATGATGATTATGATGATTATGATTATTAGGATGATTATGATGATTATGATGATTATGATGATTACGATGATTATGATTATTAGGATGATTATGATGATTACGATGATTATGATTATTAGGATGATTATGATGATTATGATGATTACGATGATTACGATGATTGTGATGGTTATGATGATTATGATGATTATGATGGTTATGATGATTATGATGATTACAATGATTATTAATATTAGGATGATTATGATGATTACGATGATTATGATGATTATGATGACTATGATGATTATGATGATTATGATTATTAGGATGATTATGATGATTATGATGATTATGATGATTACGATGATTATGATTATTAGGATGATTATGATGATTACGATGATTATGATTATTAGGATGATTATGATGATTATGGTGATTATGATGATTACGATGATTGTGATGATTATGATGATTATGATGATTACGATGCTTATGATGATTATGATGATTATGATGATTATGATTATTAGGATGATTATGATGATTATGATGATTATGATGATTACGATGATTATGATTATTAGGATGATTATGATGATTACGATGATTATGACGATTATGATGATTACGATGATTACGATGATTATGATGATTATGATGATTATGATGATTATGATGATTACGATGATTACGATGATTACGATGATTATGATTATTAGGATGATTATGATGATTATGATGATTATGATGATTACGATGATTATGATTATTAGGATGATTATGATGATTATGATGATTATGATGGTTATGATGATTATGATGATTATGATGATTACGATGATTATGATTATTAGGATGATTATGATGATTATGATGATTACGATGATTATGATTATTAGGATGATTATGATGATTATGATGATTATGATGATTACGATGATTATGATTATTAGGATGATTATGATGATTATGATGATTATGATGGTTATGATGATTATGATGATTATGATGATTACGATGATTATGATTATTAGGATGATTATGATGATTATGATGATTACGATGATTGTGATGATTATGATGATTACGATGATTACGATGATTATGATGATTATGATGATTATGATGATTACGATGATTATGATGATTATGATGATTACGATGATTATGATGATTACGATGATTATGATTATTAGGATGATTATGATGATTATGATGATTATGATGGTTATGATGATTATGATGATTATGATGATTACGATGATTATGATTATTAGGATGATTAGGATGATTATGATGATTACGATGATTGTGATGATTATGATGATTACGATGATTACGATGATTATGATGATTATGATGATTATGATGATTACGATGATTATGATGATTATGATGATTACGATGATTATGATGATTATGATGATTAGGATGATTATGATGATTAGGATGATTATGATGATTACGATGATTATGATGATTATGATGGTTATGATGATTATGATGGTTATGATGATTATGATGATTAGGATGATTATTAATATTAGGATGATTATGATGATTATGGTGATTATGATGATTACGATGATTGTGATGATTATGATGATTATGATGATTACGATGATTATGATGATTATGATGATTATGATGATTACGATGATTATGATGATTATGATGATTATGATGATTATGATGATTATGATGATTACGATAATTATGATTATTAGGATGATTATGATGATTATGATGATTACGATGATTGTGATGATTATGATGATTATGATGATTATGATGATTATGATGATTATGATGATTACGATGATTATTAATATTAGGATGATTATGATGATTATGGTGATTATGATGATTACGATGATTGTGATGATTGTGATGATTATGATGATTATGATGATTACGATGATTATGATTATTAGGATGATTATGATGATTATGATGATTATGATGATTACAATGATTATGATGATTATGATGGTTATGATGATTATGATGATTATGATGATTACGATGATTATGATTATTAGGATGATTATGATGATTACGATGATTGTGATGATTGTGATGATTATGATGATTACGATGATTATGATTATTAGGATGATTACGATGATTATGATGATTATGATGATTATGATGATTATGATGATTACGATGATTATGATGATTATGATGATTACGATGATTATGATGATTATGATGATTATGATGATTATGATGATTACGATGATTATGATGATTATGATGATTACGATGATTATGATGATTATGATGATTATGATGATTATGATTATTAGGATGATTATGATGATTAGGATGATTACGATGATTGTGATGATTGTGATGATTATGATGATTATGATGATTACGATGATTACGATGATTATGATGCTTATGATGATTATGATGATTATGATGATTATGATGATTATGATGATTACGATGATTATGATGATTATGATGATTATGATGATTATGATGATTATGATTATTATGATGATTATGATGATTATGATTATTAGGATGATTATGATGATTACGATCATTATGATGATTATGATGATTATGATGATTATGATGATTACGATGATTATGATTATTAGGATGATTATGATGATTATGATGATTATGATGATTACAATGATTATGATGATTATGATGGTTATGATGATTATGATGATTACGATGATTATGATGATTATGATGATTATGATGATTATGATGATTATGATGATTATGATGATTATGATGATTATGATTACGATGATTATGATGATTATGATGGTTATGATGATTATGATGATTATGATGATTACGATGATTATGATTATTAGGATGATTATGATGATTATGATGATTACGATGATTATGATGATTATGAAGATTATGATGATTATGATGATTATGATGATTACGATGATTATGATGATTACGATGATTATGATTATTAGGATGATTATGATGATTATGGTGATTATGATGATTACGATGATTGTGATGATTATGATGATTATGATGATTACGATGATTATGATGATTATGATGATTATGATGATTATGATGATTATGATGATTATGATGATTATGATGATTATGATTACGATGATTATGATGATTATGATGGTTATGATGATTATGATGATTATGATGATTACGATGATTATGATTATTAGGATGATTATGATGATTATGATGATTACGATGATTGTGATGATTATGATGATTATGATGATTACGATGATTATGATGATTATGATGATTACGATGATTATGATGATTATGAAGATTATGATGATTATGATGATTATGATGATTACGATGATTATGATGATTATGATGATTATGATGATTATGATGATTATGATGATTATGATGATTATGATGATTATGATGATTATGATTATTAGGATGATTATGATGATTATTATGATTATGATGGTTATGATGATTATGATGATTATGATGATTATGATGGTTATGATGATTACGATGATTATGATGATTACGATGATTATGATTATTAGGATGATTATGATGATTATGGTGATTATGATGATTACGATGATTATGATGATTACGATGATTATGATGATTATGATGGTTATGATGATTATGATGATTATGATGATTATGATGGTTATGATGATTACGATGATTATGATGATTACGATGATTATGATTATTAGGTTGATTATGATGATTATGGTGATTATGATGATTACGATGATTGTGATGATTATGATGATTATGATGATTACGATGATTATGATGATTATGATGATTATGATGATTATGATGATTATGATGATTATGATGATTACGATGATTATGATGATTACGATGATTATGATTATTAGGTTGATTATGATGATTATGGTGATTATGATGATTACGATGATTGTGATGATTATGATGATTATGATGATTACGATGATTATGATGATTATGATGATTATGATGATTACGATGATTATGATGATTATGATGATTACGATGATTATGATGATTATGATGATTATGATGATTATGATGATTACGATGATTATGATGATTATGATGATTATGATGATTATGATCATTACGATGATTATGATGATTATGATGATTACGATGATTATGATGATTATGATGATTACGATGATTATGATGATTATGATGATTAGGATGATTATGATGATTAGGATGATTATGATGATTACGATGATTATGATGATTATGATGGTTATGATGATTATGATGATTATGATGGTTATGATGATTATGATGATTAGGATGATTATTAATATTAGGATGATTATGATGATTATGGTGATTATGATGATTACGATGATTGTGATGATTATGATGATTATGGTGATTATGATGATTACGATGATTGTGATGATTATGATGATTATGATGATTACGATGATTATGATGATTATGATGATTATGATGATTACGATGATTATGATGATTATGATGATTACGATGATTATGATGATTATGATGATTACGATGATTATGATTATTAGGATGATTTTGATGATTATGATGATTATGATGATTACGATGATTATGATGATTATGATGATTACGATGATTATGATGATTATGATGATTATGATGATTATGATTATTAGGATGATTATGATGATTATGATGATTATGATGATTACGATGATTACGATGATTATGATGATTATGATGATTATGATGATTACGATGATTACGATCATTATGATGATTATGATGATTATGATGATTATGATGATTATGATGATTACGATGATTATGATTATTAGGATGATTATGATGATTATGATGATTATGATGATTATGATGATTACGATGATTATGATGATTATGATGATTATGATGATTATGATGATTACGATGATTATGATGATTATGATGATTATGATGATTATGATGATTATGATGATTAGGATGATTATGATGATTAGGATGATTATGATGATTACGATGATTATGATGATTATGATGGTTATGATGATTATGATGATTATGATGGTTATGATGATTATGATGATTAGGATGATTATTAATATTAGGATGATTATGATGATTATGGTGATTATGATGATTACGATGATTGTGATGATTATGATGATTATGGTGATTATGATGATTACGATGATTGTGATGATTATGATGATTATGATGATTACGATGATTATGATGATTATGATGATTATGATGATTACGATGATTATGATGATTATGATGATTACGATGATTATGATGATTATGATGATTACGATGATTATGATTATTAGGATGATTTTGATGATTATGATGATTACGATGATTGTGATGATTATGATGATTACGATGATTACGATGATTATGATGATTATGATGATTATGATAATTATGATGATTACGATGATTATGATGATTATGATGATTACGATGCTTATGATGATTATGATGATTATGATGATTATGATTATTAGGATGATTATGATGATTATGATGATTATGATGATTACGATGATTATGATGATTATGATGGTTATGATGATTATGATGATTATGATGGTTATGATGATTATGGTGATTATGATGATTACGATGATTGTGATGATTATGATGATTATGATGATTACGATGATTATGATGATTATGATGATTATGATGATTACGATGTTTATGATGATTACGATGTTTATGATTATTAGGATGATTATGATGATTATGATGATTACGATGATTGTGATGATTATGATGATTACGATGATTACGATGATTATGGTGATTATGATGATTATGATGATTACGATGATTATGATGATTATGATGATTACGATGATTATGATGATTATGATGATTATGATGATTATGATGATTATGATTATTAGGATGATTACGATGATTATGATGATTATGATGATTATGATGATTATGATGATTATGATGATTATGATGATTATGATCATTAGGATGATTATGATGCTTATGATGATTACGATGATTACGATGATTACGATGATTATGATGATTACGATGATTATGATGATTATGATGATTATGATGATTACGATGATTATGATGATTATGATGATTACGATGATTATGATGATTACGATGATTATGATGATTATGATGATTATGATGATTATGATGATTATGATTATTAGGATGATTATGATGATTATGATGATTATGATGATTAGGATGATTACGATGATTACGATGATTACGATGATTACGATGATTACGATGATTACGATGATTACGATGGTTACGATGATTACGATGGTTACGATGATCACGATGGTTACGATGATTACGATGGTTACGATGATTACGATGGTTACGATGATTACGATGGTTACGATGATTACGATGGTTACGATGATTACCATGATTACCATGATAACGATGATTACGATGATTACGATGATTACGATGATTACGATGATTACGATGATTACGATGATTACGATGATTACGATGATTACGCTGATTACGATGATTACGATGGTTACGATGATTACGATGGTTACGATGATTATGATGATTATGATGATTACGATGATTACGATGATTATGATGATTATGATGGTTACGATGATTACGATGATTATGATGATTATGATGGTTATGATGATTATGATGATTACGATGATTATGATGATTATGATGATTATGATGATTACGATGATTATGATTATTAGGATGATTATGATGATTATGGTGATTATGATGATTACGATGATTGTGATGATTATGATGATTATGATGATTACGATGATTACGATGATTATGATGATTATGATGATTATGATGATTATGATGATTACGATGATTATGATGATTATGATGATTATGATGATTATGATGATTATGATTATTAGGATGATTATGATGATTAGGATGATTATGATGATTACGATGATTATGATGATTATGATGATTATGATGATTATGATTATTAGGATGATTATGATGATTAGGATGATTATGATGATTACGATGATTATGATGATTATGATGATTATGATGATTACGATGATTACGATGATTACGATGATTATGATGATTATGATGATTATGATGATTATGATGATTATGATGATTATGATGAATATGATGATTACGATGATTACGATGATTATGATGATTATGATGATTATGATGATTATGATTATTAGGATGATTATGATGATTAGGATGATTATGATGATTACGATGATTATGATGATTATGATGATTATGATGATTACGATGATTACGATGATTACGATGATTATGATGATTATGATGATTATGATGATTATGATGATTATGATGATTACGATGATTACGATGATTACGATGATTATGATGATTACGATGATTATGATGATTATGATGATTATGATGATTGTGATGATTACGATGATTACGATGATTATGATGATTATGATGGTTATGATGATTATGATGATTATGATGGTTATGATGATTACGATGATTATGATTATTAGGATGATTATGATGATTATGGTGATTATGATTATTAGGATGATTATGATGATTAGGATGATTATGATGATTACGATGATTATGTGGATTACCATGATTATGATGATTATGGTGATTATGATGATTATGATGATTATGATGATTACGATGATTACGATGATTACGATGATTACGATGATTATGATGATTATGATGATTATGATGATTATGATGATTATGATGATTATGATGAATATGATGATTACGATGATTACGATGATTATGATGATTATGATGATTATGATGATTATGATTATTAGCATGATTATGATGATTAGGATGATTATGATGATTACGATGATTATGATGATTATGATGATTATGATGATTACGATGATTACGATGATTACGATGATTACGATGATTATGATGATTATGATGATTATGATGATTATGATGATTACGATGATTACGATGATTACGATGATTATGATGATTACGATGATTATGATGATTATGATGATTATGATGATTGTGATGATTACGATGATTACGATGATTATGATGATTATGATGGTTATGATGATTATGATGATTATGATGGTTATGATGATTATGATGATTATGATGATTATGATGATTACGATGATTATGATTATTAGGATGATTATGATGATTATGGTGATTATGATGATTACGATGATTGTGATGATTATGATGATTATGATGATTACGATGATTATGATGATTATGAAGATTATGATGATTATGATGATTATGATGATTACGATGATTATGATGATTATGATGATTATGATGATTATGATGATTATGATTATTAGGATGATTATGATGATTATGATGATTATGATGATTATGATGATTACGATGATTATGATGATTATGATGGTTATGATGATTATGATGATTATGATGATTATGATGGTTATGATGATTACGATGATTATGATGATTACGGTGATTATGATTATTAGGATGATTATGATGATTATGGTGATTATGATGATTACGATGATTGTGATGATTATGATGATTATGATGATTACGATGATTATGATGATTATGATGATTATGATGATTATGATGATTATGATGATTATGATGATTATGATGATTATGATGATTATGATTACGATGATTATGATGATTATGATGGTTATGATGATTATGATGATTATGATGATTACGATGATTATGATTATTAGGATGATTATGATGATTATGATGATTACGATGATTGTGATGATTATGATGATTATGATGATTACGATGATTATGATGATTATGATGATTACGATGATTGTGATGATTATGATGATTATGATGATTATGATGATTATGATGATTATGATGATTATGATGATTATGATAATTATGATGATTATGATGATTATGATGATTATGATGATTATGATGATTACGATGATTATGATTATTAGGATGATTATGATGATTATGGTGATTATGATGATTACGATGATTGTGATGATTATGATGATTATGATGATTACGATGATTATGATGATTATGAAGATTATGATGATTATGATGATTATGATGATTACGATGATTATGATGATTATGATGATTATGATGATTATGATGATTATGATGATTATGATGATTATGATTATTAGGATGATTATGATGATTATTATGATTATGATGGTTATGATGATTATGATGATTATGATGATTTTGATGGTTATGATGATTACGATGTTTATGATGATTACGATGATTATGATTATTAGGATGATTATGATGATTATGGTGATTATGATGATTACGATGATTATGATGATTACGATGATTATGATGATTATGATGGTTATGATGATTATGATGATTATGATGATTATGATGATTATGATGATTACGATGATTGTGATGATTATGATGATTATGATGATTACGATGATTATGATGATTATGATGATTACGATGATTGTGATGATTATGATGATTATGATGATTATGATGATTATGATGATTATGATGATTATGATGATTATGATAATTATGATGATTATGATGATTATGATGATTATGATGATTATGATGATTACGATGATTATGATTATTAGGATGATTATGATGATTATGGTGATTATGATGATTACGATGATTGTGATGATTATGATGATTATGATGATTACGATGATTATGATGATTATGAAGATTATGATGATTATGATGATTATGATGATTACGATGATTATGATGATTATGATGATTATGATGATTATGATGATTATGATGATTATGATGATTATGATTATTAGGATGATTATGATGATTATTATGATTATGATGGTTATGATGATTATGATGATTATGATGATTTTGATGGTTATGATGATTACGATGTTTATGATGATTACGATGATTATGATTATTAGGATGATTATGATGATTATGGTGATTATGATGATTACGATGATTATGATGATTACGATGATTATGATGATTATGATGGTTATGATGATTATGATGATTATGATGATTATGATGGTTATGATGATTACGATGATTATGATGATTACGATGATTATGATTATTAGGATGATTATGATGATTATGGTGATTATGATGATTACGATGATTGTGATGATTATGATGATTATGATGATTACGATGATTATGATGATTATGATGATTATGATGATTATAATGATTATGATGATTATGATGATTAGGATGATTATGATGATTATGATGATTATGATGATTACGATGATTATGATGATTATGATGGTTATGATGATTATGATGATTATGATGATTACGATGATTATGATTATTAGGATGATTATGATGATTATGATGATTACGATGATTGTGATGATTATGATGATTATGATGATTACGATGATTATGATGATTATGATGATTACGATGATTGTGATGATTATGATGATTATGATGATTACGATGATTATGATGATTATGATGATTATGATGATTATGATGATTATGATGATTATGATGATTATGATGATTATGATAATTATGATGATTATGATGATTATGATGATTACGATGATTATGATGATTATGATTATGATGATTATGATGATTATGATAATTATGATGATTATGATGATTATGATGATTACGATGATTATGATTATTAGGATGATTATGATGATTATGATGATTATGATGATTATGATGATTACGATGATTATGATGATTATGATGATTAGGATGATTATGATGATTACGATGATTATGATGATTAGGATGATTATGATGATTATGATGATTATGATGATTACGATGATTATGATGATTATGATGATTACGATGATTATGATGATTATGATGATTACGATGATTACGATGATTACGATGATTATGATGATTATGATGATTATGATGATTACGATGAGTATGATGATTATGATGATTATGATGATTATGATGATTATGATGATTATGATGATTATGATGATTACGATGATTAGGACGAATACGATGATTATGATGATTACGATGATTATGATGATTATGATTATGATGATGATGATTAATGATTGTGATTATTATTATTAGTGTAAACTACCCTATTGTCCCGAGTATATACTAGTATGCACCTCTTAGCTCTTAACCCATGTCCATCTGTTACGTAATCAGCTTATGTAATTCTATTCATTCTGTCGCCTATCAGGTATAGTCGTAAAGTAGAGTGTTCGATAATTTAGTCTGTATTGTCCCGCAAACCCAAATATACGCAGAGACACTTCTGGAACTCGCTAAGATTTACATAAGTATAAAAACTTGTGAGTTTAGCTCGACATTCATTCATTATTAGTGTGTGTGTTCAAGGAATAAAACTTTTTGCCAACCAACCGGAGTAGTTAACACCATCTATGTAACAAATACTCTATTTACAGAGTTATCTTTTCTTGTCTTTTGTGTCGATTGATATAAAAATCAGGATATAAAAATCGGTTGATGTGACCCGACCATTGACCAATCTAAACATTTCTGACAACACTATAGCCCCCTCAGTTTTAAGCAAAAATCTGAATCTACTTCTATGACCCATAGTGATATATATATTTTTTCTCTCCAGCTCTAAATTTTTGAAAGAAAAATGAAAATATATGAAAATGCTATAAACAGATGGCAAAAGGAGAGGAAAGTTTTTTTTTCCTACAGGTGCGGGTCTTCTAGACATTTTTATTATTATTATTATTATTATTATTACTATTATTATTATTATTATCATTTGTTGAATTAACATGACTTTAATTGCCGTATGATTTATGAGGAATCGCATCCTTCCAGGCCTGAAAATTCCCTGCTAATAAGATGCAGTAGGCCGGGAAACAAGATCGAACTGAACAACTTCATCCATCAGTTTGAATTGGCATCTGGTACTTTTCAGGCTGTTTTCAGATTGGGGATGATTGGAAAAGTCGGAGACAAAGACAACAATTTCGGATTCAGCTTTACCGATTGTAGTAATGAACTCTTGATAAATCTTGACTTATCAAGAGCTTTAATTTGAAAATCAGCACTTTTTTCTTACTCGCATTATTGAAGGGGGTATATATTGAACGTTAAATAAAGTTCTCAAACTCATTAATTATCCATGGAGCTCTTACCCAACCATCTGCATATTGATAAAGCAAGAAAAACACATGACGATAAACAACTCTATTTAATTACACATTTTACAAAACAACTTTAAACTTAAATTTATATTTACCGCTGAAGTTAAATGTAACGGTACAGTTGTTAAACTCCCCAAAACAGAAAGGGCCATTCTTTTTCTAAATATGAATTCTCGCTCAATGGTGGCGAGCTCGTATTTTGGTTTGCTTTCAACCTTGCTGTACACTCCCGACCTAAAATGGTACTAACGTCAGAAATTCCTAGTTCTAAGGCGTACTAATTTACTATCTACGCCTGCATTTAACAGACTAGACGTACACGTTGCCTCGGAATAGAAAAAATTGTTACAGAGCAGCAATTAAGTGATAGAATCACAATTTCACGCCTCAAATATAATATTTGAATTGAGAAACCTTTTCTAAATGATAATTTAAACTAATTTTCTTCCTTGGAGAAGTAATTTCAAAAACTCGTGCTTCGGGTTTCATCAGGTTTCCAAACGTGAGGAAACACGAACCACGAGGCCACAGGCCGAGTGGTTTTATTGTTTCCTCACGTTTGGAAACCTGATGAAACCATCGCACTCGTTTTTGAAATAGTATCTAAATTCCTATTCCTAACACAAGTAGCTACCCTAACTTAATTGCAGAACAACCACAATAGTGTCACTTCGATGTTGTCTCACTTCTCTCAGTAAATATTGATTCAGCGAAATTGAAATTGCAGCCCTGAGACTAGTACACATTGCGGATGAAATGAAATGAGAGAATAAACTGATGTTAAAGTTATAGTTTATTACCTGCATGTCCACAACACAATTAATGCAAATACTTTCGCTTGTTGCTACAGTTCAAAAGGTATAGATATGAGCTTGCTAGGTCTACACTCACTTTTAAATTTAAGGAACTTATAAACCATATATACTGTTTAATCCCTAGGAAGCATTTTGTGGAAATTTTGCGCAAACGGCAAATTCAAAGCAAAAAGCAATTAACAACTTGTCAGAAGATTTCGGATGCGCTGAATGATATATATAGATGTTTTGCACTGGTTACGTTTTAGCAAAGGCTTTAAATGCCTTCTGTGTTTTTAATCTGATCTCCTTTCGAAACAATAGAGCAATACATGCACCCCATCTGTACTGATCACGTTCAAAGTAAAAACTTCCGCGGCTGTTCACCGAGTCCACTCCTAGGACTCCCAGCTCAATGCAAGATCTAGTCTGATTTACAGCAGTTCAGTTGTTTGATAGTGTCTTTAGCTGCTTGACGTACCGCGCCGATCCTCCAGCAGTAAAGGATCGGGTTTAGAGACGAATTTAGGTAGATAAGAGTTGCTGCAACGTAGCGAGCAATTTCAAATTTACTTCCAGATATTTGGCCATATGTTATGAGCATAACCCGCACAACGATATACGGGATATAGCATGTAACTAACAATAACTGCACCCATAATGCGCTTGAAACCGACTTTTTGTATCGTGCTATGTTCAGAGGCACTTGTCTGCCGCTAGGTTTTCCTTGCAGGACTGCGTGCACTTGAAGTTGATGTTGTCGAAGCTTCAGATAAATCGTCGAGTAGGAGAAGACAGAGGTTGCTAGAGAAATTATTTTAAGAGTAAAGCTAACCGTAAAGGCAGCATTAACATTCCAAAAGTACATCGATCCACATGATATACCAATCAACCAAAAGCAAATGATAACTGCGCGAACTCGTGATAATGTTACAACATGTCTGTATCTCAGTCCAGATAACAGGGCTTGAAGTCTGTCCACGCTTATTGCACCAGATGTTAAGATCGATACTTGACACAAAACAAAGCTTGAGGCGTTATATAGCTTATCGATGTAGAAAATAAATCTCCCGTTCATTCCAGTTGTTACAGACAACAAAAGGAAAACGGCAAAAAGTGGTTGCGAAATAACTCCAACACAGAGATCGGTGATCGCCAGACATTGGAACAAACGTTTTGTCGGTGGATGAAGAGAAGTCTTTTTATGAAGAGCAACAAGGATCAGAGCATTGCCCAGTGATGCAGCGATGGACAGAAAAATGTTGAAGGTTGAAAGAAATTCGACTCTTCCTATTTGTAATTTTGATATGCTTGTTTGGTTCATATCCCTTATGAAGTTTTTCTTCTACGGACAAGTTCTTCACTGCTCGTGCGTCGAAACGGCAAATTTTAATTTTGTTCCGGGGAAAAGAGTCTTTTGCGAAGCGGAGTGGATGTATGGCAGCTCTAAGCTGGCAGCTTGTATTTGTGCATGTAAAAACTGACAAATCTACAATAATGAATTTTCCCAGTTCTGTCTTAATTAATGAAAACGTAGTGACATAGACAAGACTTCATTTACAAAACTTCTGCTGTATGACAATCAAAAGTGGAATAAATAACTCGTCACCTATTCAAATCACTTCTTTTACTTCCCAGAAGCAAAGTTTCTCAGTGCTGCAAAGATGTAATAATGTGGTCACTTAGAGAAAAACGTTTCCATGGGAAGAGTGTTTATCGGTTTTCTTCTTATTTTAACGGATTAATCCATGCTATGCTTGGATAATACTTGATCCGCGGCACAGGAAGTTATAAGGTATGAGCTGAGTCCAAAGTGATTGATTAGCCATCTGGGTTTCCGGAATATGTTCCGTGTTATCCGATCAAACTGTTTTTAGTTGTTCTTGGGCATTAAACGTTTTGTTTTGTCGAAGTTAAGATGTACCTTGATCAGGACGACAGGAATACAGGGTTGTATACGTAGGGGCTGAAGCTCCACTAAAAACAGTATTTTAAAACAAGCACAACATGTAAAATATTGTTTTTAACACTGGGAATAAAACTCGTGTCTCCAGGGACAACTGACTTTGGAATAACCTATCCTGCAATTGAAAATAGCTTAAATTACCAACCAACCATTTGATTTGCATTTTAGCGCCAAAGCGGTCGCAACGCTGGGACTGACAGAGGCGGGAAAACTGCAGGTGGTTAAGGTAGTTTGCGTCTGGTGAAAACGTAGCGAAAAAATTGAAGCTTGTTCAATGAGACAAGCCGCGTATTGGAAGAAACCTGCATTCTTCAACTCATATCTGTGCCATCTTGATCGGTGGTTTTGAAACCAAACCTTCAAATAGCAGAATCCATGCTTATTATGATGCGAGTTAATTAGAGCTAAAAATAAACCATTTTATTTCCGTTTTGAAAGAAACACAGGTCGGTAAACTCTATTGCAACACGCCTGCCCCGCAACTATACAATAAAAAGAAAGAAAGCTAATTTCCGCATACATGGAGCGTGTGGCTGAGTAAGTGACGCAAACTGCGTTTTAAGTGTGATAATCATAACGCTTAAAGTAACGCATAAAGCGTTGGGAATGTCACGTTTTGTTTATACGGAATCTTTATTGGTGTAAAAAGCGGCACAACTTAATTTTCATTTTAATAAATTAAAGTGAGTTGATGATTAACTTGTAGGTGAAAGAGAAAACAAACAGCGGTTACAGACATAAAAAACAGGTTTCACATTGTATATTAAACTTGACGTTTCGTATGCTACAACATACATCTTCAGAAGTGACGGTTACAAAATATGAGAAGATTTAAAGTGCTACTGTGATGAAATTCTCGATATCCACTTCTTTACATTTTCGTACAAAATAGGTATTTCCAAGATATCTTGCAAAATTTCAATCTATTACGAACATTAGAACTCGCGGTTTTTGGACCTTTATTTCCGAGAATTACGGCCGCCATTAATTTTCCTTGTTCGAAAGCTTGGTTGAGAATTGGAGAAAATGATGTCATTTTCTCAAAAATACCGCACGGGTTGAAATTATAACAACAATTAATGTAGAAAATTGCACGAATATATCAGTCAAAGTTTTTGTTATTCTTTATGCGAGTTGCTTTGCTAATTGTCATTATAATTTCAACCCGCGTGGTATTTTTGAGAAAATGACGTCATTTTCTCAAATTCTCAACCAGGACTTGGAACAAGGAAAATTAATGGCGGCCTTAAATTCTCGGGAATAAAGGTCCAAAAAACATGGGTTCTAATGTTCGTCCCTGAGGTTGACGAAACCATAAAACTTATTGACACAAGATTTTATTCGGCGTGTGATAGTATCGCTATGGAAACCTAAATAAGGTAAAACAAGGATTACATCTTTCTTGGGGACTGTGAGTGTAGGTTCTGAAGGCATGTCCTTATGTTTGTTCAGTACATCATTAACGTTGTAGTTAATAAAGCCTCTCGGATAACCATTTTGAAGCAAGGAATTCTTCATAACCCAAAAGCGCTAGAAAGGCAAAATAATAGGCATGGTTGGAAAAGACAACCCATAGTGCTAAATTATCATTTTTAGCAGTAATTTAGCGTTGTCAAATCTGCATGTAATTTAACCATGAATTTTACATATTTTTTCATACTCTCATGTAAATACAACTAACAGCCAATGACAACATGATTGTCTTATATCCACAAATATTGTTTTAACTAACATTTAGATCTATGTTATACATCAGTATTTACAATCTCATGGCTTACACCATTTTGACAGGATAAATCCCTTATTGATCGAATAGCCTAAACAGACTTTTCCTCATGATATTATGCATCAAATATATAAGACAATATAATTTAGCCTGACCTGGAAAGATTTTGGTTCTTATTAGGTGGGATTTTACTGTATTCAACAATCATTGCTACGCTTGGAGAAACTGCCTTTGTTTTGCTTTGGTTCTTTTACATTGTGGACAACAATAAATTATTCCAGTCAGTTATAAATTATATTACAAGATTAGTCAAAAGGTACCATCGGAGGGCATAAATTCTCAAGTGCTGAACAAATCCACACAATACGGTCAATTATTTGGACCTTCGAATCAGGAGATCTATTTGCGTTGCAACTTAGAAAATCGGTTGGAAGTGTACTCTCTAAAATGGTGTATTTGCCACGTAGCAATCCTGTCAGTAGTAGGGACTTTAAGATAAGCTACGGGGAGGTGATACTACGGCTACTTTGGCCGTGAGGCACTAGGCTGACAACGACGTTTTACCCGCCAAACTCAAATGATTATAAGATTTTGCTATGCGGCAACGGTATGTGCAGTTAAGGCCGCCGCACACTAGCCGATATTTTTGTCGGCCGACAAAAAGTCTTCGCTTGTCGGCTAGTGTGTGGTGAGTTCAAACAAGTCTGCCACAAGAGCTGGGCTTGTCGGGCGATATCTGACAGTGCTAGATCTCAACCGTCTTGTCCGGCCTTGTCGGCTAGTGTGCGGTGGATCAAGACAATTTGTCGGGGCTCGCGCGCGCCTCAACCAATTAGGAAATGTCTTAAGAGACACGTCAGTGGAATAGACGCCATCTTGATTTTGGATGACTCGGCCCCAGGCGTCTACGCGGTTAGTCGCGACAAAAACTCTCCTAGTGTGCAACAAGCTGATGGCCCGACAAATTTTAAACCGATTTGACCCCGACAAAAAATCTGCAGTTCTACGACAAAAAAAAATCGGCTAATGTGCGGCAGCCTTAAGTGTCTTTACAAAAATGACTACTTTCAAGGAAACCATAGATTATTCTACTTTCAAACGAAATAGGCTTGATTAATGACAATGATTTCCTTCTCCTGTATCCGTCTTACATCTCCCAGAACTCAGATTTGCCTTTTAGAACTTGATAGAACCACCTGTAATTCCAACCACGAAACAAAAAAAATAAACTCTGATATAAAAAAAGCTCGATTTCAGCACGGACAGTTTGTTCGTACAACGATTACGTGATAAGCCCAACAATACAAAACTTTAGATTATAATAAAATACATTTTGAACAGTTATAAACAATTATAGCTCAGATTAGTACATACGAAGCTTTCTTATCTGCGGCTGTTCGGCCCGATACTAATATGACTGAATTTATCATCTCGCGGTGGGTGTTAAAATCGTTCAATTTTTCTTTACGAATGACAAAGAAACAATGATCTTAGAACTGATTTTTATGATTGAGAACTTTATCTTCAAACTAAGCTGTTCAAACAGTGAAAAAAGCGTTAAAATGAGAAGTAAACAGCAGGCTTATACTCACGTAGTGTAGAGTACGTGAAACCAGGCACTTTCCCGTAGTAGAAAGCAAGGCTACGGCGGGAAGGCCGTACTGGAATGCGCGTCATGACGTCACCGGAAGTGATCTTCACTATCTGCCGTCGTACTACAGCCTAGCCCTACCATATCTTAAAGTCCCTACTCTCTCCACACGGATACGTACACTGGCAATTCCTCTAGTTTGCCAAGTTTTTATCGCAAATCTAACTTGGGTAAATAAAACAAAAAACTTTGAGAGCGTCTCGAACACTTAAACGAGTCGCCTGCCATTTTGACCTTTCACGCCGCGATAATTATCTCCAACTTTGATCCACAAAATTTTGCCTGTGGGTCAGTGATCTCCCGCAAAATAGTCTTTGATTCTGTCGTTGAATTTAAGAAAGTGCTAGAGAAATCGAAAATATTTTGGGCATTTGGCGGCCTCGAATTTAATTTATTGGTAAAAACAGATGTAAGATGTTTGCATATGATGCCTTTTGGCTTAGAACTTTCGTATTTTGAAATTCTCACCTCGCGTCGCTAGGTGACATGTTGCTGGCGCCACGCCGAGAACTGAAACAACTCCAAAAAAAATTTCCTTTTTAATTTTCGGGTCGCACTAGAGCGAATTCAGATGTTTCCAATTTTTCGCGAGGAAAACAAATTGGCAAAAAATTTCGAAAAATCCAAGTTTTCGCAGTAGTCGCATTAGACCAGCATTTTGGAACCAAAACGTTACTGATTGAAATATACGTCACAAGATCTCTGTTTCTCAATTAAGTATTTTATTAGATTTCATGTGAGAGTACACTCCAGAATTTTCTCCACGCTGCATATTCTCGACTCTCCCCTCTACAGCAGCTCGTGATTTTCGGCCCATAATTGGAGGAGCAGATTTTGCTCGGCTTGCGTTTGTGTTGTTGCTTACGCTACTCGCGATCAAAGAAGATTGTCTCGCTGAAGCCATATTTTCAAATTGCTGCCAGTAACCGGATCCAGGGTACGGGTCATAAGAATTTGAATAAAAACGCCGCTCATATTCCTCGTTTGCATTGAAATAACTGTCACGGTAAATAACGTCATATGGACCGAGAAAAAAAAAAAAATGAGATTTTGGCCTGCCATCGCACACGCCAAACTAGACTAGCCGTCAAAGTTATTTCCTCGCCGTAATTTTATCCAGACATGTTTTAAAAAATATGACAGTTAAATGGTTAAAAAACCAAAATTGTTTGCTTTGCCAAAATTTGGAAGAGCCCGAGGCAGCACTTCGGCTGCTTTGAAGATGGCGAAATTTTGGCAATCCGCAAAAATTTGGCAAGTTTTTGAAACTGGGGTTTGCACTTATTTTACGCTACTTGTCGACTGATTTATTACTTATACAAACAAAATGGGCTCTAGTGCGACCCGGGCCTTAGATTACTCGTGGTGCAGAATAAGTGCAATTGATACTATTACTTTTTTTCGTTGGCGATTTCATACCGCGCTTTAGGATCCGTACAGTGTTTTTAATCGATAACCAGTCACGTAAGGGTAATAAAACGTTTTCAGTTTGTTCATTTTGCAAGAAAAGTCTTCTTCTCAAGGGATAAACGCAGCAGAGAAAGGACCTACAACCTTTCATCAATATAATTTCAAGAACTCTCGTCATAGTTAAGCTAAAGCTCGATGAATCGACTGGCGATGTGACAGGCGATGCCATTATCTTTTCCGACAGCTGAAATGCGAAAGAAAGTAAACTTAATTCACTGTCACCTACTTCAGCAGACGGAAGCATTTTCTTTTCTTTCTTTTTTTTTTTTTTTTTTTTCCTCTCTTTTCTGTATCCGAGTATATCGCAACTGTTCCTCCACCGATTCCGGACATATTTTCTCATACAATACTTTTGAAGAGGCTCTGTTGTCTAAACCTTCCACCGAGGTTCTTCTCAAATCACGTCGTACCGGCCGTTGCTTAACTTCTCAAATAAGGTAAGGTAACCTTATTTTAAGTTGTAAACGTGGGGAGTGGTTGCTGAATCTCCCCAGCCAGGGGCTCATGATAAAAACGCACGACTATTTTAATACAATAACATTGCTACTTACAATTACTATATTCGCTAAGATAAAATCAGAATTAAAATATAAAATATTCCTAAGAGCAACTAGTCCCAATATTAAAAATATAACAATGTAACAAACAGACAATTTTCTACTAAATGTTAAGGGCGATAATGAATTTTGTCGTTAAGGGCAATAAATGTCGAAAAATACAGACGAATGCTTCGGGTTATAAAAGATTGAGGAGCGAAACGATCGACACCAACAAATTGTAGGTTTCGTGGACAACGAAACCTCGGGGGACGCGCGCATTGCATGTCGGTCGACAGCGAGTCTTTAAGCAGATGTTTATTTTGAATAAGGAATCATACATTTGACGGTCAGCGAGTACAGACAAAGCACGCAACGAAATATCAGATAATAAATCAGCATCGAGAAAAATCTTTGAGAAAACTAGTGGAGCACATAGTTGATGAAATACTTAGAGTAATTTAATTTTTGTGATGATAACAAATGGGCCGAAATGATAACAAATCGCTTTCAAGTTTTACTTTGCGTATACCAAGAATTCTCAACCGTCGCCAGATCACGAGATACCCAGTCGCACGGCTGCGTAAACAAACAAACAAAGAAATGATAGCACACACAACAACGCAGCCGCGTGAGTAATTATTAGCGCTCGTTAAAAGTGTTATTTTGGGGGTCGAGTTTTACTTTTTTCGGGACAAACTACGTAAGGCCGTCTCGACATGAATATAAAAGTCCAAACAACCTCAAGGTTACAGTTTGGAAATAAGTTAGTAAAAACCTTCTTCCTTACAAAGTTTGAGAAAATCGAATTCTTCTTTTCTGCATAGGAATAGGTGACCGTATTGATGACTCAAACCATGGCATATAACTTCCCGTGTTGTGGCAGAGCACGTACATGTATAACATGCATATAGACTTACTCCTTAGATCTTGCCGTAAAATAAAAGCATGTTTTAGGCAACTTCATTTCCATATAGCTGTAGCAGTGAAAAATATAAAACGATTTTTCTATCCTTCATAGGTATGGGGATCTGAATAACTTACGAAGAATCTACACAAAGTTTTTCTGTCACTAAGACAAAGTTCTGGCAATTACGACAGGTCTATGTCAGAATTTTTTTAAATTAAGTCAGAACTAGATAAATACAACACAGTGGATTTGTCAGTTTTTACTTTTAGAAAAACAAGCTGCTAGCATAAGAGCTGCTTTACATCCGCTCCGACTTGTAAAAGACTCCCACAAATGTGCAACGACGGAACAAAACGCACAAGCAATGGAAAACTTTACTGTAGACGGAAACTTCACAAGGAAAATGAACAAAACATTCATATCAGCATTTCAAATAGGCGTAGTTCTTTCAGCCTTCAACATGTTTTTGTCCATCACTGCATCACTGAGCAATGCTCTGATCCTTGTTGCTCTTCATAGAGAGACTTCTCTTCATCCACCGACAAAACGTTTGTTTCGATGTCTGGCGGTCACCGATCTCTGTGTTGGAGTTATTTCGCAACCACTTTTTGCCGTTTTCCTTTTGTTGTCTGTAACAACTGGAATAAACTTCAAATTTATTTTCTGCATACATAAACTATATAACGCCTCAAGCTTTGTTCTGTGTCCAGTATCGGTCTTCACATCCAGCGCAATAAGCGTGGACAGACTTCAAGCGTTGTTATCTGGACTGAGATACAGATACGTTGTAACATTATCACGAGTTCGCACAGTTATCATTTGCTTTTGGTTGATTGGTATATCATGCGGATCAATATTCGTTTGGAGTGCTAATATAGCATTTACTGTAGCGTTTGCGCTTACAACATTTTCTGTAACGGCCTCAGTCTTCTCCTATGCAAAGATTTTTCGCAAGCTTCGACAGCATCAACTTCAAGTGCACGCAGTCCCACGAGGACAAAATAACGGGAGAGTTACTCTGAATACAGTACGATACAAGAAGTCAGTTTCCAGTGCAATATGGGTTCAGTTGGCACAAGTTACTTGCTACACTCCGTTTCTCGTTGTGATTACGCTTATGACATATGGTCGAACGTTCGCAGGCAGAATGGAAATTGCTTTCGTAATTACTGCAACCCTTACCTACCTCAATTCATCTCTAAACCCGATTCTTTACTGCTGGAGGATGGGCGCAGTACGACAAGCAGCCAAGGACACGATCAAACAATTGAACTGCTGTAAGTCAGCCTAGATCATCCACTGGATTCGATTCGGTGAAGAATGGATTCATTAACTTTGACTGTGATGAGTAGATTAAAGAATCCTGTCTTTCTTCACGCAGATGTTAGGAAATATGCTAAATTGCTTTATTTGTTGAATCTCTTGTATAAGTTTAATTGTGCCAAATGTGCTCAGAACGTCCTTTCGGGAAATGCTTGAAAAGAAGTGTAGACCTGAAGAGATTCGCTTCACCCATCGAATTGTAGTCACAATTTTTCACAATTTGTCCCAAATTGTCGTTCGTTAACACTGATTCCGTCTTCTGCGTGTTGAAGCATTATGTCTTGGGAATGGAACGAATATAATAAATTGAATTTGAGCACTAATCTACTTCCCACTGAAAAAATAAAATAGTTCCTGGTTGGTACATTAATGCAAAAAAAAGTAGGTGACGTCACCATAAATTGGTTAATTAAATACCAATGCCTTAAAGTTTGAGTCAATCTTTTTCGCTGAGGACACGAATCTATGCATATGTTTGTTGGAGTTATCTTAGATGATAATTTATCGTAAAAACCTAACGGCTCATTTAGTCTCAAACTGCAATTTATATTCATGAAATTTGCATTACACCTTAAGTATAACTTGAGTTGTAATGCAAGTAGAGAGTTCAAGACGCCTTGAAGTTATCAAAGGTAGGGGGATGATTAGTTTTTGATGAAATCAAGACATTTCAGCAAAAAGTTGTTCTCTAAGTAAACGGGAGGGACGTTATTACGGTACTTAAATAAAATTCAAGAAAAGAAAGTGGAAGGCATTCACAGGTGCTGTGCATATTAACCTTTTGAATTTTTTCCCCCTGTGTGGGCTTATATTTTGGTAGCATATTAAGACAGACTTTAAACTCATTTTTTTGGTGGACTGTCGCTTGACTATACGGTTCACGAACAGGCTCAGCAGTTAAAACAACTCTCTAAAATAGACGAAAAGTATTTTTAGGAAGCCACTATTGTGTTATTATAGGCCCCTGTAAACTGCTGTCTGAGATTGGAGTAATATATGTGAATAAATCACCTAATCTCACGACAGACAGAATACGAAAAAAATTAAATAGAAAAAACGTTTTCGATCATTAATTTGTTTCTTACGATCAAGCTTGCTAATTTGGGCATAAATGCATGTTGTTTGTCTCAAAAGTGTTTGGAAACTAATGCGCAATAAGACATTTACATTGTTCGTAGAAATGGCTGCTCCACAGACTAAATACATTCTGCCTCTACAGAACTGAAAGCCAAAGTGATAACTTGTTTTGTTTCTTTGTTGGTTCGTTTGTTTGTTTGTTTGTTTGTTTGTTTTTTTTTGTGGGAGGGGAGGGGGGTACTGCTAACTGCAGACCCTCTACTTAGGTCAGTTAATATAAGATAATAATGCAGTAGACCACATAACCATGTTAAATTGATTTAAACAAAAACAAAAAAACGATACTTACCAACGGTTGAAAGCGTATACTCAATTAAAATATATTGACACTCGGAGCTTTTGCGGACACTTGGCAATTGAGCTTGGGGTGTTCAAGTACAAAATCAAAGGAAAACTACGAGAAAGTCGTGGAAAAATTGCTTAAAATTGCTGTGCCTCTGCTGAAGTAGTAGGAGACTTGTTAGTATTGTCGCCCACATTTTCTCTTTTTGCGTCGTTTTAATTTGTGCTCTTTAGCTACAGCTTTCTTCTTACATGTTTTGTCTTGCGTGACAGAAACATACCATTATTTGATGAATAAACATGAAATCAATCAAAGGCCCTTTGTGCTGCCTCGTGCCATTAGTGCCGGCGTATTAAATCGATAAAAGCGATAATCAATCAAAATCAGTTGAAATCAATAAATTGTATCGGAAGTTTATAAATGGATACTTTGTGAATGTACATTGATTTTTAAATTATCCTTATCGATTTTATTGAAGTTATCAACGTTATCGCTACAAAATATATCCAGTTATTGTAGGGCAGTGAAACATCAGAAAATGAACAGATTTACTAAGTTTGGATTGCTTCAGGATTATCCAGATCAAGATCAGTGATCCAAAATCATTACAGGATCATAGTGCCTCTGAAGACGCAAATTTTTAGTCGTGGATACGCGAAGCAGTTGTTTCCTTGAGAAGTCGCTCGTGCGTGACACAAAGCGTTGTTTGTTTTTTGAGGAAATCTGTATTTAATATGTCAACATTATGAGGAGAGTTTGATACAATATTGAAAATAAAATGTCAATCGGAAAAGAGACAATGTCAAGATACTGTAAATAACAAGTGGATCGAAAAAGAATAATAGCTTGTAAATCGAGAAAGGGAGACTGTCACGATCATGATGCAATCTTGTTTCCAGGGTCTCTCTTCTTCCCGCGCGGGAAAAAGAGACCTTGGGAACGAGATTGGTCAAGATACTGTAAATGATTATACATTGAACTCACTATCTCTTTTCTCGTTGGCCGAAAGCGTAAAGTGAATTTTTCGAAATAAGCGCCTGTCACGTCATCTAGCCGCAGATTATACAATAATCATGTCAAGGACACTCAAGCTCACGGGTAATCATGTCATGTATGATCGCGGTGCATGATCTCTAATAGTAATCATGTCAAGTTCGCGCGCTTTGTTTTGCTTGCCGTCAGTAAAGAAGCAAACATTGATGAAAACTTTTAACACAAGGACTGGAGTGTTGCTTTATATCTGGTTAGACCCAATTTGAAGAACAAGCCGGCAATCTATAGAACAGTACGAGTCATGGCATAGGGGCTGTTATCATTGGGTTCTCTGATAATCAAACACTTCGTCACTGACCTGAGCCCAGAGGGACGAACTGTTCTGAACATTCTAGATAATTTATGGACGGGAATGAATTGATATTTCCATTTGCAGTGTGGTGAATTTCCGTAGACCCTTGAGTGACATGAAGCAACTTCGAGACCTGTAGCCAATCATCGAGCAGGAAAAATTGTTATTGCCAAGAATTTTCTCGGTTTATATATATATATATATATATATATATATATATATATATATATATATATACATACATATACTTTTAGCCGGAGGAGGTTTTATATTTTACCATGATTCATCCTGGCAGCAGCCCTCCTATATTTTTATAACAACAAAGATATTCTCAAAATATGACTCACTTTGACCGGTGAATGGTTTCAAAAAATTGTTTCCTTGAATAGTCGCTCGTGCTCGACACCAAGAAGCGAGAACGAGAGTGCGATTTCAATGTTTGGTGTCCCTTTTCTTTTCTTTTCTTTTCTTTTCTTTTTAAACTCTGTCGGCGATTTTTAAGACAGGTACTATTCTTACAGCGTATCAAACGTTAGAGACATTAATCTGTTTTTCTTGTGTCTCAAGAAAAAAAAAAAACGTCGACTCATGTTATTGTGTTGGGTTACAATGCCAGATTCAAAGTGGCTGAATTGCAATTTCCTCTAATATTAATAAGCGTTCATGCAAAATTGCTGGTAGATCCCACTAAAAAATGAAAAGAGAGCACCACCGGTCAGCTTTTTCGTCCCTGGATCTTCATAATTTTTTAGGTTTGTCTTAATTAGAAGAGTAAGTTCACTTAATCGGGGCTCCGTTCGCTCGGAAAACACAAGAAATGAAAATAATCACCATATCCTGAAGGAAGAAACAATATATACAATTATCATTGGGAACGTTCATCAGTGATGTTAATGTCTGTATAGTAACGTCTGACTAAAACGTGTCAAGATTTTGGATTCGCGCGAAGTGAAATCTGGGCATTCGGTGCCGATGACCAATTTTCGTGAATTTCTGACGTGATATGACAGGTTTCAAAAAAACTAACTTGACTGATTTCCTTCAGCTACTTGCATAGGCCTTCAAAGTGGCAAAGCTTAAACGAAATCGATTTTCTTTTTTTTTTTTGACCGTGGCCACATTTTTTTAATGTTCTTTCATTTTTACAAACATTTACTTTTAATTTTTTTTGTAGATATGCTAAGAATAAAAAACCGTAGAACATTATGCCGACAACCTAAAGCATAATGTTATTTCATCGCGATGCATTTCCTATGTCTTATCAGTTTGCGGGTTGTGTAATTCTGATCTGGCAACAATGGAAGTATCCTGTCCAATGAAAAATGGGCGCGTGTCACAGTTAAGTACAAAAGGATGCCGGTTATCTCGCACACGCGGCCCCCTTCTACTATTGCCATCATCGCAAGAAGAACTTTTCTGCTATTTAGCGTTCAGACGTATTTGTTCTTTTTCCCCCCCACCCCCCCCGGTCACCGACCCGCAGACTGTCAACATATCTTATATAGTATTTTACTTTAGCTTTTACTGGTGACGAAAGTCTAAACCCCACCTTTCCTGAAGAGATTTTAATCTTTGTTTGTAACCTTAGTTTCAGTTAGACTCGTCACATTGAGTTTTGTGGCCATTTATCCCAAACGATGTGTTTTCATTGTGGTCTTCAGCAAACTAGTGCGACGCCTTGCGGAGCTCTCGATGTCTTAATGTTTGCAAATGACTCAAGTTAGAAATAAACTTGAAATGAAGGACCAGTTTACTCTCATAATATTTCGTGTGAAATTTGTATTACTTCGTTAAGTGATGCACTTCCTTTTTCGTCAAATCCTTATTCATATAAATGGGACAGTATTGAAAGACAAGATGACACAATCTTGAGTACAGATCAAGCTAGAAATGACAAATTGGTTCAAAAATAAAACTGTAAATTTGATTAACGTAACGTATACGTTTTTATACCGACTTCTTCTGCGAAATTACGTCCGTCACCTTATGCGGTGATCTTAGTAACGTTTGGACAATTTGAGCTGGAGAAGCTAGCCATCTTTAGAAAGCGCAACGAAGGTAAACCGACTTTTCGGAACGTTAAGGGATTTTTATTTGTTGTTGTCATGATTGATTTACCGCCAAGTCAAGTACATGTACATGTGTTTTTCACTCACCTTTCCCATCCATTAGCAAACATCATTAGTCGGCCATTCTCGATCCGCCGATTATTGAATTATCGTTATCAGCAATTAAAGGTCATTATCCGTTGTCTTCAATATGTGGTACACGTCCAGTCCACTGATGAATGCCTGAGTAGTTGGAACACTAGAACTTAGACGATAAAATATTTTGGTGGTTTTCGGTATTATTTCAACTTAGAAATTAGGAAGGAAGCCCTTTCAAACAGACCCAAGCGCCGAAATTAACATCCTAATCAAGTATTCAGTAGTCGGTTATTTGTCAGCGTACAAGATGTTTTTCCAGTTATTTTCCAGTATATGAATTATTTTAAGCTGTTTGAAACTATTGTAAGTCAGTCAATTAAGTAAGCGAATAGTGTTTATCATGCCCGACTAATAACGCCCCTTCACACTACACCAAATAAATTTGAAAACGGCGTTTTCACTCTGAAAACGCTTGAAATTTATTTCCGTCCACACTAAGCCCGAACAATTTAAAAAAGCAACCAACACCGATCATGTTTTATTACTCTTTGAGGAAAACTCAGGTAGGGAATTCACCTGATTATCGTGCTGCCATCGTTTCCAAAAGCTCTGTTTTGAGAGGTTTATTTGTAAGTGTACAAATGTTTTTCACTGATATTTTCTCATATACCTCAATTGTTTTACCCGGTTTGAAGGAACTAATGTAAATCAACCAATTAGAGTAACGGAATAGTGCGGTTTGTCATGCTCCACTAATAAGGTCTCGTCCTCACTGCGCCAGAGAAATTTGAAAACGTTGTTTCAACTCTGAAAAAGCATCAAATGTTTTGCGTCCACACTACGCCCAAGAAAATCGAATGAAGCAAATATCACTGGTCATTTTGGATTTCTGTTTGAGGAAAACTCAGGCAGAGACCTCATATGATAATCGTACTGTCATCGTTCCGAAAAGATCTGTTTTGAGAGGTTTATTTGTAAGTATACAAATGTTTTTCACTGATATTTTCTCATATACCTCAATTGTTTACCCTGTTTGAAACTAATGTGGCAATTCAGTTAAGCCAGTGAATAGAGTTTATCAAGCCCGACTAATATGTTGCGCTTCCCCCTGCCACTTCAAAGAACACTTGTTAGCTAGTCTTAAGACATCGTTAATTTTCATTTGTATTTGTATTTTTTTTTTTTACCTTCATTTACATACAAATTAATCGTAAGTCGGGTAACTTATTACCTACCCACATAAATAAGCATGCGATGCCGCAGAATTGCTATTCGCATGCAATCGGGAAAAAAACAAACCACGGGTCTGACCCGAGTGGACACACATCCGTGGGTAATTCGTTTAGTTTTTTCTTAGTTTGCATTCCTAGCTAAAAGTAAAATAGGTGGCCAAGTAGACAAACAACTTATGTTACCACTCGTTCTTTAAAAGACTGTGTGACTGTGAAATTTGCTTGCTTTGCTTGCTTGTAACTGATCCAATCTGTCGATGTCTCTCGCGTTTGCAGCTCGACGCCAACACAAAGTGACGCTTGCTGGCTAAAAATCGAAGGAACTTTCAGGTGGCCTTTTCAAAGTCAGGGTCCTGGAAGCGAGGGAGTTAGCGCCAGCAACTTTCTGACGCCATAAATTAATAGAAAGCTTAAGAAGACTCCTGGATACAACCTTTTTGGAATTAGCTAGTGAACAAGAATGGCGAACTTTACCGTAACCGAAAACATCACAATCCAGCTGAACGAAGCAAGCAAATCATTAATACCAACGGAGATAACCATATTTCTTTCAACCTTGAACATTTTGCTGTCCATCACTGCATCACTGGGCAATGCTCTGATCCTTGTTGCTCTTAATAAAGAGACTTCACTTCATCCACCAACGAAACTTTTGTTTCGATGTCTGGCGATCACTGATCTTTGTGTTGGAGTTATTACACAACCACCGTACGCCGCGATCCTTTTCTCTTCTGTAACTGGAATGAGCAGGCAAACTATTTACTACATGAACAAGCTATATAAAGGTTCAGGCTTTGTTTTGAGTCAAGTATCGATCTACACATCCACCGCAATAAGCGTGGACAGGCTGCTAGCCCTGTTATCTGGACTGAGATACAGACATGTTGTAACATTACCACGAGTTCGTGTAGCTACCACTTGCTTTTGGTTGATTGGTATTTCAGTTGAAGCGATAACCTTTTGGAATGTTAGTATTGCTATTACTGCAGGCTGTCTTCTCTCATTTTTTTCTGTAACAATCTCTGCCTTCTGCTACTCGACGATTTATGTCAAGCTTCGACAACATCAGCTTCAAATGTCCCCATTAACCCAGGGACAACCTAACAGCAGAGAACTTCCACTGAATATTACACGATACAAGAGCTCAGTTTCTAGCGTAAAGTGGGTGCAGGTGGTATTACTTGCTTGTTATATTCCATTGGTAGTTGTGACAATGCTCTTGACACATGGCCTAATACCTGAAAGCCAAACTGAAATTGCTGGCCACGTTTCAGTAACTTTTGTCTATGTAAGTTCGTCTCTAAACCCGATTCTTTACTGCTGGAAGATCAGAAGTGTACGTCAAGCAGCCAAGGACACGATCAAACAATTGACCTGTTGTAAATCAGTGTAGATATTGCTGGTGATAAACTGCAAGGCTTGCGCTTTGTTAACTTTGACTGCAATGATTACAAACCAAAAGTACTTATTTAAGATTTTTCATTTTATCTTTGAGGAGCAGATTAAGATTCAGACAAAGTACAAAGCTTTGGCTTAATTAAATCAACTACTTGGAAACATCTTTGATCCGATCAGTGCTTCGAACATTTTCGGAAAAGTGGGAAGTTGAATATATGTTTAGAATTCACGGTTCAAGCCAAATTCTCCCCAAAAGGCCCCAGGGGACAAAATACTAAAAGTCTCACGCTTCCAATAGTTTGCTTGTGATGAGTACAGAGTCCCTTCGAATAAAGTTTCAAAAAGAGCATAAAATACAGAGATAGTACAAGACTTAATTCTAATTCTTGTTTATCTGACACTGACTGGGTGCAAGAAGTTGACCGTTCTACCTTATTTATTTTATTTATTTATTTAATTTTTTTTTTTTTCTCGCTCGGAAACAAAAAAAATGGAAATCAGTCTGAAGGACACCCGCAGGAAAAAAAAGAAAATAAATAAAATTATATTATTTCTTTTTTACACCTACTCATTATATTTTCATTCAAGGTTTTTCCTTTTCAAAAGTATAGGGCGAAAAACAGTTAACGATCACCAAGCGTCGTAAAACTGGATTCAAAATTATCGCTTATCTCAGCGTTGAATAGACCTGGCAGTGTTCTTAATCACTACTTTTCTGAAATATTTAGGAAATAAGCTCATTGGTCGCATATACCAATTGGTCTGGCGTATCCTGAGTTTACTGTTAATCAACATAAAGACAGTAGAAAAGACGTTTATGTACAAACAATATAAAGGGAACACAATAAGTAGACCAACTGTAATATAATTAGCGTATTTGTATTGTAGTATGGAGCGGTTTTCAATTGAGTGTCGCAAAACGAAAACCAATTAAGTATCAGTTCAGCCAATCACAAAGGACACAGACAATACGGTGAACCAATCAAAAGTCGCGAAGTAATTACACGCAGCTGACCTTAAGCGCAGGAAAGTGCGTGTAAACGAGTCATGATTGGTGACTGGTTTTACTTCTGATTGGATGAAAAAGGGGCGCGAGTTTTCTAAGCCAATTTTCAAGGTCAGTCAATCAATCAATCAATCAATACTTTATTTAACCACGCGACACCTAGGAGTGCAAGCGCTCGTTAAAACGTGTGCGTGAACTCAAAATTGTATATATATATATAAAATAGGATTTAATAATCTATGTAAATATGTCAGTACAGCAAAACCAATTTCTTGTCGACACTCACAGGGAAATCGCTCTATGTGTTGCAAGTAGTGTAAGGATATATAAGAAGTGTAGGTATTTATGTGAATACCATATAAGTGCTGTTAGTAGCGCAAGCGATCGTCCTGTAAATAACATTGTAAGCGGCGGTAGCCTCATGGTTAGTGCAAACCCTAGCTGGGAACGTTGTGTTGTCTTGTTGGGAAAGACACTTCATGCTCACAGTGCCTCTCTCCACCCAGGTGTTTCAATGAGTGCCGGTGAATTTAATACCGGTGGGGAACACTGCGATGGACTAACATCCCATCTAGGGGGGTGTAGAAATACTCCTAGCCGCTTCATGCTGCAAAAACTAGGATAAGCCACTGCTTGACATACCACTTGGCTCGTATGCAGACCTAACCTTACCTTAATCATGGTATAAGTACGTGTATTTATGTAAGTATAATATAACTGTTGTAAGCAATGCGAGTAACAAAATATATAAAGAGAGGATATTACATGCCGCATAGACAGGAAATTTCTCTTCGAGTGTTGAAGAATATTCCATGAGTGAGCGCAGTAAACGAGTTAAATATTTTCTAACAAGAGAAGATAAATTTCTTATCTTGAAGTGGCCATGTAATGATCTGTTTATTATGTAAACACCAACGAAATCACTTTCGCTACAAAAGATGTCATTTATTATGTAACCATAGCAACGGTGATCTTTTCACATGTGAAGATAATGTGTTATTTTCACTTTTGAAGATATGTTTTCGCGGGAAAACTCACCAGGTATTTCATTGGTTTTTGTACAATAAATATTATTAGTATAATTTCCAAAGGTTAATTTATGAATTGGACATTCTGATTGGTCGAAAAGCTCATCATATAACACTACATTCACCCCGCTAGAGTTTGGTTACTAAACTCGCTTACTTTGCCATCTCGGCAAGTAAACATGGCGGACAGTTGATGAATGAAGTTTTCATTTATTCGAAAGACATCACTCCAAGTCCAGGATTTTTGAAACGATGGAGAATTTTCAAAATGACCGCTGTCGCCCTTGGACCAAAAATCTTTTTAAGAACTCGCATTCAAGGCTTTTAAGAATCGTGAACGCAGTGGTTGCGTCGATCGCCAGCACGTCAGATCGATTGACCGAAATTTATTTTTCTTCAAACTAAAGCTACTCATTTTTAGGCGATGATGACAACTGTGAATGAAGTCAACAACGATAAAACAAAGGTACTGGATGAATTTATTTTGTGTAGTGTTTTGCTCGTTTGTTTTACTGCCGAACTCGATGAGTAAATTGAGTGACAATCGATGTACATGTAAGCTTAATATTAAAACTGCGGCTGCATAGATGTATGCACACGAACAATTGATATTAAGACCGTCTTTAAACATTGATACTTTGCAGTAAAATACCAGTCCGCTCCCTTTCTTTATCGCTGTAGTTATTCACTATCCTATCCTCTTAGATGGCTTTAATTTTGCAAAGCTCGACACCATAGACGGTTTATTTTCATGAGAGGAAAATAGCCCCAAGGCTTCCTCACACTAGCCGATTTTTTTGTGGGCGGACAAAAAATCTTTACCTGTCGGCTACTGTGCGATGAATTCAGACAAGTCTGTGACAAGATCGGGGTTTGTCGAGCGATATCTGACAGTGCTAGATCTGAAAACGTCTTGTCGGGCCTTGTCGGCTAGTGTGCAGTGAACCAAGACAATTTGTCGGGGCTCGGGCGGGCCTCAACCAATTAGGAATGTCATGAGAGTCACGTCAGTGGAAAAGGCACCATCTTGATTTTGGATGACTCGGCTCAAAGCCTCAACGCGGTTAGTCCCGACAAAAAATCGGCTAGTGTGTGGCAAGCTGTCGGCCCGACAAATTTTAACCCGATTTGACCCAGACAAAAAATCTGCAATTCTACGACAAAAAATCGGCTAGGGTGCGGCAGTCTTTACTAAGTAGATATTTTCAATTATAAAATAATTGAGGTAAAACGCGCGCTCTCATTGGTCGATAGGTGTGGTTAGATGAGAGTATGTTGACACGGTTGTGACGTTTCAAATTTACGCGTATTTTTTTAGAATTATCTTAATATATAGATTTAGCCAGGCCTAAAAGCGGAGCTCCTCAGAATTTTAATTGGATGTTGTTAATAGTTAAAATCATTATACATTGTAGTCACCATCTGTCTTCTCATTGGCTAAAAAAAAAAACTACAGTTAATTCTAGGAAACAGCGCAACCTACAGATTATTCACTAATCTGCTAGCAGATCAGTGAATAATCTGTAGGTTGCGCGCGCCATGCATGATTTTCAAGAGTAACGTCAAGTTCACGGACAGCGAAGTAAGAACATGGCTTGTCGAAAATAAACTGTGTTCGGTGCGGTAATGCGTTTGTCGTTATTTTCTTTAAATCAATGTATAAGAAAACAGTTATTAGATTCGGTTTTTGTGATATCGGAAATAATCAAGGGCTCGGTTAGTGTTATCAGCTTCACTTACCTCCACCTTGATTATTCCGGATATCACAAAAACCTCAGCCAATAAATTGTTTATAATCCAACTTGCATGGCATCCGTGTTGGATTACATTGTAATGCAAATAAAAAAAGCTAAGCATTAAACTTAAAGGGCTATTGGGCTGAATTGTATGCACCAAATAAATCAACGTGTGAGAAGAAGAGAGAAAGGGTTCTTCTGTATTGAACACATTCCTCGTGTGCGCGGCCCCACGCATGCTATACCGAAAACCGTGGGAAAGAACGCAAAACAAGTAAGCGCGCGAGCGTGGCTGTGAGCGTGACGTGCGAGCGACGAATGGCAATGCCGCGAGCCGCTAGCAGCCGTCTTCCGATGTCCGCGCTACTAGCGGCTCGCGGCATCGTTGCTCGCACGTCACGCTCACAGTCATGAGTCACGCTCGCGCGCTTACTTGTTTTGCGTTCTTCCCCATGGATTTTCAAGGAAGAGAGAGACTGCTCGCAGTCTAGGTGATGTGATAATGAAAGCGAAAATTGAGCCTTAATTCATGGGCAGATTTCAGGGGAACTTAAGAGGCCACCCCTTCCCCCTCCCCCACGACTTTTTTCTATCTAGATCTCTTCGAACGTTTGTTGCACAAATCGTCCCATGTTGGGTCGCCGTTCAAGTAGCCCTGCGCCTCCACTCAGCGGATTTTCCCCTTTCGAGAGGGGCCGAGGAACACTGGGAACAAGACATTGATTCGCCGCTCGTGGCAAGTATATAACCCTGCAAAACACGTCGGATTTAACCATTTTGATCAGAGTTTTTAGGTTTCAAGTGATTTTTCCTCTTTATTAGGTATCGGAAAAATTAACGCTCAGTTATAAACATGTCAGATCATAAGCAACGTGTTCAAGACAAGATCCGCAACAGAAAAATTCGAAGGTGAACGCCATGAAATGTTGACACAAGAATAGGTACTTTCTTGAAAAGATTAAGAGGTGAGCCATCTGATATTTTTCATTGTTGATAGCGGTAGGCTTTAGGGTTGATTACAATGTTACAGTGTAAGTAGGCTTATTTTGCACTAGATTTTTGATTCGGTCAGTGTAAAACGCAGACTGCGGACTGCAAACTACAGACTAAAATGTAGACTGACCATTGAGTCCTAAGCGAAAACAGGCTAACTGGAGGCTAACCTAAGTGATGTCCAGGCCAACTGGAGTGATATTCAGTCTAACCGGAGCGCGACTCAGCTGACCGGAGCACAGTCTTTCACTGCAATTAGCCTGAATAATCATGTTTAAGACCAGCGCCTGATACTATTATTATAAAACGATATGTACTTATGAAGTCTGTAGTCTGCAGTCTGCATTTTACTCTCAGTCTGCATTTTACCCCGGGTTGCAGTCCACAGTCTGCGTTTTACACTGACGATTTTCAATTTGATTGCCAGGAAAGTGGAAGTGAAATCGGAACATCTTTGTACATTACTAAATTACATAGGCCATCAAGGAATATTCGACCGTCCAGGCCCTTTCATAAAATAACCACAGAATCATTTAAATGTATAGAACAGCTAAACTGTTGGAATTTTGTAAGCAGTATCATCAGTACAGAGTAAATGATGCAGTGTATAAATTAGTATCTTTAGAACATAAAGGAAAAAGAGTCTACTCCCATATACAATGTACTTAAATGTTGGGTGTTAAAGTTCAAAATATCATAGGTAATCAAATTTCTGTAGGTCCCAGGTTAGAATCTAGTTGTAGTTTATAACAAATTAGGTGGCTATCATGTTAGTTACAGTAATTTAATGGAATAATTTTGAATAATTAATTTGTTTATTTATTTATGTCCATTTATATTCTGTTTGCAGACTGCTAAAATGGATACAATTTATTGGTTCTATTTGACAAACAAATCATACAAGAGGCATGGAGGTTGTGGTTTCACTAGATAGTACAACGGTAACCAGAGTTGTGGGAATATCATTCCAGATTTGTACTATCCTTGTCTGCAAAAGCTTATACTAAGTATGTGTTGCTTGACTAAAACAATAATAAGGCATAATCATTCTGTAATCATTGCAGGCTTTGTTAAATTTACTTTCTAGACTGTTCTTCGTTTTTGGACTATTTGTATTTTGGCCAATGTACTATAATGTGTTGTCCCTAAAAAGGCCAACCACTGTTATAAAATTGTACAATTGAAGTGCATGGTACCTTTGCAGTTATTGGAGAGCAAACTGAGTTGCTAGTTTAACCAAAGATGATACCAAAGTTAGTGAAACCACCAAAATTTTAAATTTTTATTCATCCCTATTTATAGCTGTGTCAAATTAACCATCGCTTTACTTGAGTAACTGTAAGCGTCGGGGGATTCTTGTTTTTCAAAATCCCACAAACTATTAAAATACTGGATGTGGTTCTTGATACAAAAGGATGGCAATTATGTGGACTTTCAGTAATATATAAAGACAGAGTGTTTATCCTGGGACAAAGCAAAAACCAAAACTATACATGAATTTATAGTTCCATGACCTATGCAATTCATCCTTGTTCTGTGGTTTATGTGGTTTGAGATCTCACTTGTGATTGGTTATTACACAATAAATATTCCAGGCATATTTTAGGTGTTCATGGTTTTGTGAGTTTGACTGTAATAAGTATTTCTTTAAAAAATAGTGTTTCCTGCATTTTAAGAATACATTATTGGGAAACTTTGCTTGAACCCCTAACAAGTAAGCTGTTAGTGGTATTTCTGTCTTATGTAGTTTTGACTTGCAGGAGTCACAACCAGAAAGTACAACATAAAAGATTTTCAGTTGTTTACTCACATCACTCCTCTCCTATTGGCAAGCAAGCTTAAAATGCATAGGGCTGTTTGTACTTCAAGCATCAATTTTCAGGGTAGTTAATTTTTCAGACATTCTGAGGTGTCGCCCATTATATTTAGGACATTCATATGAAGTGGGAGAAGTTGTGTATATCCACCTGTAGATTTGATCATTGACAAAAGAGCATGCATTTTCAATGTAATGGAAATTTTGATCATGTAACAAAACTGTGTCCTGTGCTTGGTGACATTCTTATTGCCTCCTTAAGCAGAAAGACAGCATTATAATTAATCATTATATCCTTTGTTTACTCAGTTCCTAAATCTCTACCATATCTCCCCCAAAAATATCAAAAGTTAATAGATAAGTGTACCCTTGTGTAAAGTTGGAGATTTTTGTATCTAACTTGAAGATACAATTAGTGCTCTTCACTTCTGCTGGAACGGTTTGCACCATCTCGCAAAGTATAACTAAGTATAAGCAGGGTGTGGAGAAATTAAAACCCATTTTTTGGCCTATCCTCTCAGTAAGCTGTAACTATGATGTACTTGTCTAAAAGTCATTCTCGCTAGCCCCAAAAAATTTAATCTCTCACAGTACTTCTGTAGTTTGAATTTCTTCAAAGAATTTCCCAAGGAACTGCTAGGCTTTGTGCTATCAGACATGACTTTCTTTGCAAGCTAATAAGTTCAGAAGCTAAAAGCTATTTTCTTGAGTCAAACAACTCCCTCATGTACATGTAGAAGGAGTTGAACTTGCTGTTTTCCCTTAACTTATAAGCCTTACAGGTAATACAGGTACTTAAATAATTAAGCTATTTAGTGAACTTCTAGGTTCTAATTTGTTTGAAATAAAATCAATATTGAGATGTTCATGCTAAAAAAACCATTCAATCTAGGACTCAAATCTTACCCAATCTGACCTCAAGGATAATCTTCATTTGCACGTGACATGATCATTTTCTAAAATCCAAAACTAAAGAGTCACCAGTTAAAGTTTTTATCCTCATCAGGCATAAGAGGGGTGTAAATTTATATCTTTTAACAACTTTTCACCTTAATAACTTAGTTTGTCTGGAAACAAGCACATTTTGAATTTCAGAGTTATGGTGGTGCGTAATATGAAGCTACGAAAGCATTTGTCAAAAAATATTTACTTATCTTGTGGCTTTTAGCCTTTTTAGAAGTTAAAGTATTAGGAAAAGTGCTTAATATTTAGATGTTTGCTTGTTTAGTTCAGTTAATCAGCCACCTAGATATCCAAAGTAACTTCCAGATGTTTACAACATTTGCCTGCTGCAATGTTGGTGTACAATGGAGGTACACCAACATGGCAGTTTCATACTGGGCTCTGTAAATTTGCGCAAAATATTTCAACAAATATCTGAAGCTTGGGAAGATGCACAGCCTGTAGAGCTAAAACTTGGAAAGGTGTCTTCTTTATTTATCTCCTATAATATCACAATGTCTTGAATTTATCCACTGAATGGTCAATTCAAATTAATTTTTGCGTGACAGTGCAAACCAAGAATACCAGCTCTAGAACTCTGTCTACTTTTTTCCTAATTTAATCAATTAAAAGTCATTTGCTTTTATGCTTATTTAAAGTTTTCATCAGCAATGTATATGCTTTCATGAAAGGTTAGCACAGGCATCATGTTTGTCAGTACCATAGTTGCATCTTGTGTCATTGATTGTTGAGTACTGTTTGAGAAGGATCAAGAAGCATTCATTTGATGTATTTCATGTGATCTGAAGAGTTCATGCAAGTCTTCTGAGTTGTCTTGCAGGTAGGATTGTCAAAGTTTAATTAGCATGTCTCTCTTACTTGGTATCTCTCTTACTTACTTTGTATAATTGCAATCAATAAATGACACTGGAAGATCTTCCTGTCTTTGCTGGGGTGATGTCATCCACTATTGCAATAGACCTATTAGGAAAATTATTTCAAATATGATCCTTGCAACCTTTTCATGAAATATATGATCTTGAACATGATGACACTTCAGTCTGGACTGAGAAGAAAAGAGTAGCACTTTTGCAGTGTCTATGAATTGTTTGCATTCCATCTAGTGGCTTCAACGTTCTTCTCAGTTTATGTTTATTGTCCTGGTCCAAATAGTTATAGACATCTTGATCTTCCATTTAGGTCTTAAAACTGTTTGCATTCCAGTTAGTGGCTTTTCTTTTGTTGTCCTCAGTCTGCATTGAATGTGCTGGTTAAAAAAAAACAAAAACAAAATATAAACAAATTGGGATGTCAAGTCATCTTGGCAAACATGCATATCTGGGGTTATGCAATCTCAAGCTTCCTCTTTTTGAAAAAGTCAGTAGATCTGATCTTGTCCTTGCCTTTAGATCATGAAGGTTATGCAGTCTTCAGTGACCATGATATAATTGTGTAGTCTAGATCTAGAATAAGGATATAGTTTAGAATCACTCTGTCGTAAATGCTGTGTCTTTAGGGTTACCATGTGCCTGCATCTAAGCCATGTAGCTAATTTGACATGTAAACAACAAAAACATGTCAGGGGATATTTTATTTTGAATTTTTTTTTTCCCAAGAGTGATTTTTGTACAATCACTTCATATATTTTTTTAATCCTATTTCAAAATTGTTCTGTAGCTTTTATGTTCACTGAAATTGAATATGGCAAAATGCAGACATATTGTAATGTTTAAGCACTTTGGGTCTAGAATCTGAGTAACATATTAAATTAGCAAAAAAATTGCATTGACCTGTAGCTTTCTAAAGGTGATTTGGGCACTCCCCTTAGGGGGCCTGGATAACTGGATAATTCATTTTCTTTCAAAATTCTTGGTCTCATTTGATAACCAGCTCTATAAGCTTTAATTTGATATAGGGGTTTAGGTAGCTACAGTACGGTGTGAAAGGGGAGCATTACTTCTCTTGGATGCGAAACACCTCTCAAGGTATGCAGTAACCTTAAACCATGAACTTATTGCTTCTTTCCATTTTATGTGAAACAGTATATGACACAGCCACCTTTATCGCAGAGCTCCCAGGGGCCGCCACCAAGCAGAGTCCCATAACTATAGAAACAGAACCACATGCACGCATACAAGTAGAAAACCATAGAACTATTTTTTCATGGTCAACATGTCTAGCAGTGTGGATCATGGCAGGTGCGCCCAACAAAGCCGACGCCGCGGAACATGGCGGCCATAGTTTAATCATACATGTATGATATTGGACATCCATGTCATGGTCAATTGACAGCTGTCAAAACAAGGTATCTGCTGACCAGTATTATGTGACCATATCACGGGCTCAGGTTAAGAGCTCATCAAGTTCACCTGTTTTTTAAAAAGTTGACTGCTGACAAAGTACTGGTTTTCTATTGGATCGTGGGCTCAAGCTAGGTTAACTTCTTGATCAGGGCGGGTTGTTCAGAAGGTATACTAATGTTTTTCACTGCTTATGTTTTATGGAGTTTGAGATTATTGAAACTCAAAACAGAAGGCCAGACATTATAAACAGAAAAAAACCCTCAAAGTTACAAAACTCACATCAAAATCCTGGGTTAGCTTACTCGGGCTTTGAGCAACCTGGCCTAGGAGCTCCACTTTTAGGCTTGGCTAAACCTAAATATTACAATGTTTACAATTGACTCAGTGGTGGCATGAATTTGTACATGTATTTTGTAACATAATCGTGCATTGCTATTTGCCTTCATGCTGTACATCCATCAATAGTTCATTTTTTTTTTCATAAAATATGCTATTAATACTGTCTACCTTTTAAAAAATACTGGAATTCTACATAGCCTTAAGACACTTCCCAAAAGTGACTGTAAAAAGATACGGTTAAAGGTATGACAGCTGTACAGTATTAAGAACAGCATACAGGAATATAATGAGATCCACTGCAACATTGCAACATTCACAATGAAAAACTTCCCCTGGCATTAATGGTAAAAATAACACTTTGTGGATGAATACTTACATGTGGGCTACCATTAATAATTTTATAATTCAACTTCAATAATTGATGTGTTTTTTTTTCTCCACGAAGATTGTGGACTACAGGGACTGTTAACTACTGGGTGACCCCATCAAATATACAATTTTGTAATTAAATTATGTCAAAAATTAATCAGTAAGCTATAAGTAAGTTATACCATCTACACATATTTTGCCTTCACTACATGTAGACAATTGGACACACTCGGAGGTTTTGATGCATATGTGCATTTGGTCAACCAAATCCAAGATATGTTTAATTAAGACATCAGTAAAATTACAGCTAAATGGATAAAAAATATATCCTACATGCACTTAAGTTGAACACGAAAAGCCCCCAAAAAATTGAAAAATAGGGACCGTGTATCCCCAAATGCAGTGACACCAATGGAATCGTCTCCGTGTAGAGCTTTCTCTGCATGCAGGGTCACTGATTGATGTAGAAAAAATAGTTCATGTTCATGTGTAAAAGGGGAATATGGAGGTGCTGTTAGCAATTTACCACGTTTCAGAAGAGTGTATGGATTTACTATTTCGGAAAATTATATTCCATACTTGCTGCACCAGCAAAACCGAGGAAAACTACATAAACACAATATGGGTATCACTACACCTGAATCAAACGAAGGATATCAGAAATGTTACAGAAAATTCGTTTAAGATTTATTATCATTCCAGTTAAAGCCAACAAATGCATTTAGAAGCCAGAAAACGTCCAAAATCTCAAAGACTTGCGGTGTTCAAGTTTAATAATTATTCGCGCCAAAGCGTAATTTGAATATTATTTTCGCCGACGGCTTTGCAGTCCTTTTTTCGGCCGTGGCTTAACCAGGCTTTTACCAATAACCTTAAAAGAAATTCAGCCAAACATTTCACTAAACCCAATAAATTAACCAAACAAAACGAGGAAGTCTCCATAATTTGTAAACGCAGTATGGACGACAACATACAAGCGTCAAAAGCTGTCAAGGGTAGCAAATCGATGGTTTTCCTTCTTCTCAAGGTAAACAGAAGAAGAAATTATAGCAGTCTACAAAGCGGCTGTCCTTACTAAAACAAAGAAAACTTCAAAACTCGGCTGGCAGTATTTACAAATACAGTTCTATTACTTTTAGACGTGAGGTTATCGGTATACGGCGAAAAACAACAGAAAACTAAGCTTGTCTGTTTACAGTATGCAACTTTATATTCAACAACGACTCTAGTCTTATTGTTTGAAATTTATCAAATTTCTCCCAGTATGGTTCCAAATCAGATAATCAGGGAGACTTCAAAACTCCTATTGAAAATATAAGCTTAACTTCTAAGCTTATCTCGCCGACGCAACTAAATCTTACAGGACCCCTTTGATAACAGTACTTTATAGTACTGATGGATTAATCCTGTCAAAAGATTCGTTTATTATTATTATTATTATTATTATTATTATTATTATTATTATTATTATCATTATGGAAAACGCGAAAGTTTCTATGTAAAACAGTCGCTTACCACAATTTGGCAGTTCACTTCAGTTTGAATCCTATAGGCAGAAACTTCCAGCAAAAGTTGCGAAGACTGAACTGAACTAATCTTTTCGATAGATCAACGAATCAACTACTCTTTTCCCGCTGTGTTCTTTCCTCTAAACACAAGAAACACGTTTGATTTCTCTTGTTGATCACCTGATGAAATCATATGACTTCTTGCACGGCTGCACCTCTCGACGCGCGAAGTTGTGTAGTCTTCTGAGTAAGTTTTTCGGGTATTCCAGCTCTTTTCTATAGCCGTCATTCGCTCTGCCTCACGGCATTGTTCGGTATAATTTCATATCCTTTCTCTAGCCCTAACTCGATCTAATTCACAGCACTGTTCAGTACTACCTCGCCTCCTTTCTAGCCCTGGCCCGATCTTTCGCGATCTTCTTCGCCACTTCTTTGGCTGTCAATCCTTGCTCTCTGCCGTTCTCTTTCACGTTCTGCTTCAGTTAAACCCTATCTTGAAAACGTTAGATCAACCCCTCCGATCGTTTGTCAACATAACAAATAGAAATGTTTTTTTTTTTTTTTTTTCCCCTGACTTTTCTGAAAAATCCCGCCCAGAACAGATGGCATTCCCTAGCTTCCCCTTGAGGGCTACCGCGAGACGCCCCTCCCCTTCCCCCAGAGTCTGTACGGACGGCGTTCGTTCGCTCGTACGCTGACGTCATAACCAAATTTTCTCGGCTTGATGGGTTACCAATTTTGCTTACCCATGGTGCTTCGCTGGCGCGCTTCGCGCGCTGAAGCTCCGCTATAAAATCAGTGGAAAACTTTCTGTGTTACATAGCCTCATCTAAATACTCGGAGGGTTGAGAGAATTCTCGAAAGTTATGCAAGCCCCCGACTACGTCTCGGGTTTGCATGACCTGTCTAGAATTCTCCCAACCCTCCTCGTGTTTAGATAAGGCTACTGTAAACTCTGAAAAAGTGCTATATTGCTTAAATAAATAAAAAAAAATGATCAATATCGTGTCAAGCTAGAAAGCTAGAAAATTTGACCATTTACTGCACTTTTAATGCAAGTCAATTTATTACAAGACATATTGAGACATGTTACTAAACTCTATTGTCATCCACTAAGATCTTTGCTTCACAAAACGCCGTTGGCTGTGGCTTAGCAATGTACAGTAAAATATAAATAGGTCATTTTCAAAGAATAAGTTTAAATCAAAGTGTACATACATATCCAAGAATCGAATCAAGTGTACACTTTTTCACCATCAGGATGATTGAAAATTAGCCAATCTTAGCTGCAGCAGTTAACCAGCCAACATGGGTTGGTGATTTTTAGGTATTTACTTTTATCAGCATGCCCCTATATTTACTTTACTCTATATTACGAAAAAACTGTTTCCCATCGATTACCTTAATCACTTGGATTACCTACGGATACCTTTAACATGTATAATAGCTGTGAAGTATCTACGTATTTGCTCGACTTAAAAAAAAAAAAAAGAAATACCGTCTCTGTGTTCCAAAGTCTCAGTGCTTACTAGACAAGCTCCTCGCCTCAAAGGGGGCAGAAAAGATACCCTGTACCTCTGCTGTAACGAGTGCTGTCTACCAAGCGAAGTGGAGAACAAAGTTTTCCTCCTTTCCCGTTTAGTGTCGCCAATAACAAAGCCGTGTTTATAAGTATTTCAGTTCCTCCATCTTTGAGCTGTCAAAGCCGTATTTTGCCGCTAGTTAGACAATCCTACGGGCCTAATACCTTTAGTTACATGATCTATTGAGGTTAATTACCTATTACTTCTTTGTTAGAAATTACATAAAAAGCACGAAGCCCTGAAATCTAGCTCCTACAAAATTACCTATTTTAAAATGAAGACTGAATTGCTGTACGTGAGCAGAAATCAATTCTAAATGGGTACGTAGGCAGCAGTGTCGATCGATCGATGCACCTTCTAATAATCATGTGTTCTTATTTAATCCTTACACCCACACCATCTGAAAATAACACATATCTCCAGAAAGCCCAGGATGATTAAGATGCAATTTTTGGCGATGAAAATGGATGCATCTCTTTTGTACTCCAGCCACAGAACCATGCGAAGCCCCAGAAATGTGGTGTTGACAAAGACGACTTGTATCGCGATGCGTAATGCTGATCCAAATCGATGGATCTTCCATTGGCGATTTCCTTGTAGTTTATTTTCTACCAGTTGAGCAGGAGAGATCAAGAAGCTGACACAAACGAGGGCGATGATGGTCTTCTCAAGACCCAGTGGAACTCCGTCTTTGAGTTTGTTTCCTTCCAGGATGACCTCCAACATTTCAACGCCGTCGAAAAGGTCCAGAGTTATCTGGAAAGACAGCTTCGAAACGAGATCTCTGTATTCGTTTGAATCGGCCGCGGTGTTCAGCAGCAACAACAGTAGAAGCGGAGTTAGACAAAAAGTCTTTTTCAACACATTCGGACCATAAAACGCGTTCTCGTCGAGTTTGTCTTCCACAAGTTCAAACATTATTCCCACGGTGGGCACCAAAGCGAGCCAGATGTATAACCCCCAAACGAAGAAAAGCCAGCGCAGTTTTCCTTCATCGTGCAGGATATAGAACCACAGTATTAAAGCTGGGAGGCACAGTAGTAGTAATCCATACCAGGCATTTTGATTTTCGTATCGTGCTAGGAACGAAGCAAAAGAAAGAAACTGAAGGATCATTATGCTAAAAAAAGCGAATCGCCCCAAACGGACCAACGGCGAAGCCATTTTTTCAAGGCTTTAGCTATAGAGCTATCGTGAAAATTCTCCTCGCTGCGAAAAGATGTTCCTGTTTACCAATAAACGGTCTACGCACAACACTATCTGTCCTTTATGGAACGATGTTTTCAAGATGACACATTCCGTCATCTTTTTTCATTATCTGACGTTGGCCGAACTTCTGCCCGCAGTCTTCCGAGCAGAATACTTAAAAAGCCCTGAGTCCTTTGTCTGTTGAGACAAGGAATGTTATGCCCACAGAATAAAGAATATTCGAGTAAAACTTAAACAGAGGAGGGAATAATAAAAACTAGTTCATATTTAACCAGCATTGCAAATTCGCAATGATAGAAACGTCCGTTGAAACTTGTCCGCGTGTTTAAATTTAAAAACGTGCATTTTTTTTTTCTGAAATTAACATGTAAAACAGCTTGTGACGTTAAACCATGGTGACAATAAATAGAAAAGAAATATACTATAAGTTAGGTGTTATCTTGACCTTACATGGCCAAATAACATCGCAGCGTAAAAAAAAAAAAAAGATAATTTACTTCTAAGCTCATCAGGGGCAAAGAATCGAAAACAGAGGACCCATACCTAACATGACTCCGAAATGCTACCAAATTAACGAAAAGTGCAACAAATACCAAGGTCTTTTACATGTAAAAAAAAAGGAGCAACAAACGCTGACAACAGCTTTGTTTAATCAAGCTAAAAAAGTGAATGCAAATAAGTCAATCAAAGCAGAAAGTAATGTAACATCCGAGCAGAACTCGATCAATTCTAAAGAGAATAGTAAATTTTTAATCAGATTCCACTGCCAAAAGCTCTGAGTATGGAACAATTTAACTGAGCATGGTCTAATTAACAAAGGGACGTCACTTTGTCCTGCGTCTGTGCTGTTATTGATCATAATTTCGTCATAACATTGTCAAAGAAGCTGTGGATCGATGAGACGATAGCCGAGTGGATCCGCAAACTACTTTGACAATGTTATGACGAAACTCATTGTCAGTAACAGGACAGACGCGTGAAAAACTGACGTCAATTTGTTTTTACGATAAGAAATTGCCAAATTGCTCGTTGACGCATTGCAAAAATTATATCTTTATGTGTCTGTCCGCTTTATTGACAATGAAAATTGGTCAATGAAAACGCAAGAATTTCTGCAGTTATCGTATAAAATACTTTTTTCAACTCTCAAAATGTTTTCATCTAGTGTTTTACTATCTTTGGTGTTACCAGAATGGAAAATCTCATTTGGTGTTTTAGTGTGGTAAGTGTCATCCACATTACATTGGTAAGAGCCATAAGAAAACACTTTGAACGTTCACATAGCAACTGATGACGCAAAATTTCCCGATCGCGTTGATAGTAAAATGCGTTTTCGTATATGTCATTTCTGGGAGCATGAATTCTACAATAGGGCGATCTTTGCAGACGACACTGACTTATTTTTTACACTGTATACAAGCGACAGGGTTTTATCCACTCAAACTTGAAATGAATAGAAGATTATTCTTCGTGCCAAGGCCTCGCCGGCCAGAGGCAACTGGTGGCTCTGGGGTATTGGGGACGAGTATGGCTTTTTTTTATTTCAAAGGTCTTTTTTAAAACTTTTTGGCTGATTCGTTTTTGGCTAACAAAAACAGACTTGCAGTGTCCGCAACCGCGTCGAAAAGAGCCAGTGCTATTCGCAGTGACAACTCAACTCTACCGGCTTTCATTGCAATGTCTGTAAGATCGCAACGCCTTGAAATGGCGTTATTTATGCGTCCGGTAAGTACAAGCAAATACATTTTGCATTGCATTGCATTGCATTGCTTTGTATTTCGCGTTGGAATGTGGCGCTTACTTCGTCGTGTAATTTATTCAAATAGCTTTTGAGCAGTACATTTTTTAAGTTTTCGCAATGCGGATCGGAGATTAGTATCCAAAATCGAAGCATCTCAGCCGCATCTCAGCCGTTTAGAAGTAGTCCCAGCATCGCGTTACATATGTAGGTCTCTTTTATCATCACGGGTTTTAGTCTGCGCCGTTTTCGCTTGTTTAAGTCTGTTTTGTTTGTGTTTGTTAAAGTTTTAACCACATTGAATGACAAGTTGTTGATCGCCAATTAAATAAAGTGTGCGTTTACATTCTCATTACTCGCTGGAGATGGTTTCACGTCTTGTAGGTAGCTTCACGTCTTGATGGTAGCTTCACATTGGAATCATTCCAATGGCCAGCTAAAAGCTTAGCAAAATCAACAGGGGTAGCCGAAGAGTCATTTTTGGAATGTTCACCAAAAGAACCTTTAGTGGTCGAGGTTTTCCTCGATGAATGAGTTGCCAGTAATCGGATACCCGTGTTTGCGCAAAGAATTCTGGGATCGTCAGGGTGCAAACATTGCTAGTCGCTAGAAGGAAATGTATGGCGGAAAGTTGTTTCGAGGTACAAGAAAACGATTTTTGATAGAGATCAACGCTTTTTCGCCGTCGTTTTTATCGCAAATGGATTTGGGCAATGTTGATATGTGGAATAGGTAAGTTTTGTTTGAATAACCGTGAAATATGTGACAAAATCTACCGATAAACTCCCTCGCTTGCATGAGGTTTATTGTGAAATTTACATCGCGTATGGTCTGAAATATTACAAAATTAATTAGGTATAAATCGAGAGGAAATAACCCGATAAAGCCTTTTAAGTTGTGTACAGGCTACTTTTGGCTTATTTGAAAGCTCAGTCATACAAATAATACTGGAAATAAGCCCGGTGGCAATCATTGTACTGTCTGGGGTTGATTTAATGACAAATGAGTCCGTGCGACTCATGCTATGTGGCTACTGTGTTGCTCAAAGCCTTTGTTTTGCTTTTACAAGCACGTATTTCAGTGATTTTCCTTTTCTATAACTGATCAAGGGTGGCTCCTTGAATATATCTGAGTATTTGTATTTAAAAGTGCCATTTTTGCGTGATTATGCTTTCCAAAGTTTGGAATTGACGATTGAGTAAAATTGCCCGACACAAAGGGTAGTAGTTCCTTCTGCAATTTTCGATTTCTGTTTTAGAGCTTCTTCTCTGTCTTTATATTTAACTTCTCGGAGGGCCTTTTCTACCATCTGCTCCGGGTACCCTCTCGAGATCACGCGTGTATTGAAATTTTCAATATTCTGTTCAATGTATTTCACAATAAACCTCACGTAAGCAAAAGGGAGTTTATCGGTAAACGTTAGCACTTATTTCACGGTTATTCAAACAAAAACTTACATTTTACATGTATCAACATTGCCAAAATTCATTTGCGATAAAACAACTGCGAAAAAGCGTTGATCTCTCCCCAAAACCATGTTTTTGGGCGTCGAAACAACTTTTCGCCATTCTAGCGACTTGCAATGTTTGCCCCTCTGACGATCCCAGAGTTCTTTGCGCAAACACGGGTATCCGATTACTGGCAACTCATTCATTGGCTCAGATGGCATAACTTTTGCTATAACTACTAAAGACGTTTATTATTGCATATAATATTATGATAGTATAATTTTTTGTACAATGCAGATAATCCAACAAGCCTAAAGATCAACAGAATTGCCAAGCTGAAGAAAAAGTGTAGGCGAAAGTAAACAAGACAGAACACCATGATGACAACTATCTTATAGGGTGTTTGGTTTCTTTTTTAATCAATGGATCTGTTAAAGAAACCTGAACACAACCACGATCTTTCCAAGAAAACGAAGAATGAAAAAGCTCTGATATCCAATTCCAAGAAAAGTTGATAAACAATCATTTACAGTTGACGTCATTAATTGTGTTTCGACTTTCTAAAGCCCGGGTCGCACTAGTGTAAAAAGTTGTTTGTTTTACAAAAAAATCTGTCAACAGGTAGGTTTTTCCCGTGCGACCGATTTGTCAGACATTGTCAAAAATGAGCGGAATGTACCAAATGTTCAGAGATGCCGGCACTTAAAATTGCCAAGCTCTGGACCCCCCAAATGTCACAAAAAATCAAAAAAGCTATTAAACTGTCACTCGTGACGCAAATAGTCAATGAAAAACGCGGTAAAATCACGTTTACTTGTGATTTGGCGCCAAACTTGTTGAGAAGGCTACGAAGATGGATCTTTCTTGGCCATATGCGAGTTCCAGTGCTCTTTATATGCCATTAAGAGCGATGACTCCAGATAAAAGAAATTATTTTGGTCAGCAAGAAGTCAATTTGAGTCAACCAACATTCGGTCTATATCAATTCAGTCATGGCTCAAGCGGTGGCATCTCCTCACCGGCTTCACTTGGAGAAGAAACTTTTGAGAGCCAGTCCCCAAGTCAGTCCAACCAGTCCAAGAAATACGATAAGTGGACCAACGAACAGCAGAAGTACTTGGTCCAATTATGGGCTGAGAAGCAGGATATGCTTAACAGCAAGGATACAAGAAATGCTTGGCGTGCGATTGCTGATGAGATTAACAACAAGTTCGCAACCAACAAGACGGTGGATAAGTGTATAAGAAAAATTAAGTACCTAGTTGACGCCTACAAAGAAAAGAAAGAATGGAATAGAAATCAAACCGGCGGCAACTTGCGAAAATCTGTTTTCTACGACGAAATCGATGCTGTTTTGGGTTGTCGTGACATCGTGACCCTTGGGCACGTTCAAGAAGCTGGTGATTCTCCGTCGACAACATCATGTTCAGCGGATAGCGAAAGCCCCTTGAATGTATCTGCTGAGTCCAGCATCGAGAAGGAGCCAATGGAATCCGCTTTGCCACTAAAATCTCGCCTGGAAAGGAAGAAAGGTCCACGCAAAAGGAAGAGAAAACCAGAGGATGCCGACGGAGAAATGGAAGAGCACTTCAAACGTGCTTACGATGAGATCAAATTCCAAGGAGAACGCGTTGCGTCTTGAATGGAAAAAATGCAAGAGGTGCAAATGCAGCAGATGAAAATGATGAACCAATTTATGGGGAATTTTCTCCAGGCATTTAAGGAGAAAAATAGTTAAATGTCAAACACTTTCTTTCATCCATCTATGATATGCGATTTATGATATTTGTAATATGCATGTGCAAGGTTCTGTTACTTTTTTTGTTACTGTATAGTACAAGATGAGAGTTTGCTAAAGACAAACTGAAATGTTCAATTCTTGCTTAAATTTTAGAGCTGTTATACCATTGAAATGTGTTCACTTTGACACTGAACATGGTTAGTCCCCTCCACTAACTATGCACTGAAGAAAATTATTTGATTTGTGTTCAAATAAAATGAAGTAAATCTCGGATAACTCGCAACAGATTAGTTCTTTCCGGAAGGTCACAACAAAAACTTAAACCAATGAAGCTTGTCACTGTTCAGTAAAACGTTTACAAAGAAGATATATATTCTTTCAAAACCTCTCTTATGTTATCTCCATCTTGCATTGCATTCGTATCATCATTCTCGCCATCATCGTCATCATTTTCGCCACTGTCATCCCAGTGGTCGCCGTTCCTGATGCAGAAATTATGAAGTACCGCGCAGGCAATTGCAGTCTTGACTGCAAAGTTCATATTGCTATCGAACCGCTTTAATAAAATCCTCCATCGGCTCTTTACGATACCAAAGGCGCATTCACAACAGAAACTCTGGCAGCGGTCAGCTCTCGGTTGAAGGAAATCTCGTCTCGATCCCTCGTTGCTTCGGGAAAAGGTTTTTGTAGCCATGGTCCAAGGGGATAAGCGCTATTCCCGACGAAATACGGCCGAATTTCATGATGACCAATCTGTATAGTAGGACTTTTTAGGACTTCGTTACCTTCTAAAGGTCTGTACAATGTGCTGTTTCTCAGAACTCGGGCATCGTGAAGACTTCCAGGATATCCGGCGGCGAAATCTAGAAACAGTTTGTGGCCGTCCACTACCCCTTGAACTATAAAATCGTACTGATGATACCGGCTAAAATAATCGACAGCGCTTTCATCGGGGGCTTTTATCTGAATATGGGTGCCATCAATCGCTCCAGCAACATTAGGAAGATTAGAAAGTTCAGAAAATGTTTCCATGCATGTCCTAGTCTCTGCTTCACTTACTGGAAATGTTATGTACTCGTTTCTCAGTTCAAATAGTGCCCCAGTAACATCTTGAACTGCCTCGATTACGGTACTTTTCCCTACATCAAAGTTAGCGCCAACTGTCAAGTACGAGTTTCCACGTGCAAGACGGTAAAGACCGAGAGCGAGCACTTTTTCTGGAGGAATGCAATCACGCCACGAGGTGTTTTGCCGCAGAAGAAAAGGGTGCAGCATATTGAGAAGTGTATTAAAGGTATTCCTATTCATTCGTAACTGGCTTTTGAAGTAGCTGGGAGGAATTGCAAGATTCCTGAAGTGTATCTCGAACCACGATCCGTTTGGTCTCGGCAAACGCCAGCGGTATGGATTGTATCGTCTTCGCCGTCTATGCTGTCTGATCTGACGCTCGTATTCCAACAACGCTAGCTGGATATTTAAGTTATGAAGTCTGTAAATACAGTGCAGATTGTATAGATTTGCCATTCTAGCCTGCATGCAAGTTAAAAGCAATAAAACTCCAACAAAAGCGAAAGCCGCATCTCCTGGTTCCATGATCATGCACTAAATGTTTAATATAGCGTGATATCGTGACAGACTTTTAGCGGGAGCGGGAAAGTTTCCTTTTGTTGACACATTGATGCGTGTGTGACAGGAATACAAATTGCGTGCGACCCTAGAACAACGACAAAATTTTTTTTACGAGAAACAGATATTTGTCTGGAATTTTGTCACAACAAAAACAATTTTGTCCACTAGTGCGTCTGGTGTATCAACTCCAGGGGGATTAACTGAAATTCTTTGCTTTTAGGTACGTTTACATTCATTCATGTATATATTTTTAATTATAATTGCCGGCCGCCAGTAGATTGCTTTTAATACAGTGCATATAACTTTAAATACTGTCCAAAAAGGAAGGAGCGAACACTCAAGCTTGAGATTGTAAATAGTATGTTTACTACAGAACTACTTAATGGTATACTTGTATACATTGAGTCTGTACTACGCTAATAAACTCTGGTCACGATAGGTAAATATTGCTAGTGTCGCAACTTTGTTACACTACATGACAATGATTCTAGAATAGAGTAAGGTTGATTAATAATGTATATTCCCATACGACAAATCTTGAATCCGAGGAAACGTGGCTCGGTTGTGATATCTGTTCTCAATCTCGCCAACTGATGTTCCTCTTCGCTTCTTCTCTTTTCTCTACATTGTCTAAAGCATCTCTATTATGAAGAGTCAGTTCCATAGCTAGTTCTGAAGCACAACAATGGAAAGAAATGCCTTATTTCTGGGAAACAAAACTATTCTATCTTCAGACGCATTTGTTTACCAGTTCACACTGTTCACAACAACATGAATTTGTCGTGTGTCTAACTCAAAGTCCATTTTCCTAATGTATCCATCAGTGAAGTCTCTGGTCCCTAACGTGAAACACAAATATGGCGAATCTCCAACACGGACAGAATTATCGTGATCACATTCTTGGCGATAAAGATGGATTCATCTTTACCATACTTGAAGAAAACCATCGCACGAATGATCAAGAAGGGCAAGTTGACGAGAAGTATCTCCACAATGTTGCGGAAAAACGCGGTACGGAAGCGAATCTTCGTTTCTCCTTGGGCCAGTTTGTTTTCGGCCAATTGCCAGGTAGACAACACGAGACTGAAGCATGCCAATACGATCATCAAAGTTCCGAATCCGTTTGGTATTCCGAAGTTGTGCTCGTTTTCTTCTAAGACAATGTCTATCATGTCAACAGCATCGAAGAGATCAATGGCCATCTGATAAGACAACTTGGAAACAAGTTCTCTGTGTTCGTCAGTTTGATCCGAATCGTCAGCAGTGTGCAACAACAACAGTAAAAGAAGTGGGGTGATGCAGAGAACCATCTTCAAAGTATTTGGACCAAGGAGCTCGTTCTTGTCGAGGCTGTCTCCAACAAATACAAATACGATGGCTATGTTGGGTATCAAGGCACAGATGATATACAGATCCCAGACATAAAACAACCTGCGAAGTTTTGCATTGGAAGCGATGAGACAGAGCCATACGATCATTGCTGGCGCGAATGAAGTCGCCAAGACGTACCAGTGAGAATTATTCTTGTAAGTGGCTGTATAACCAGCTAGAGAGAAGCACTGAATTATTATCAGAGCGAAAAATATTGCACGCGCTCCCCATTTACAGAATGCCGCAAACCAAGCCATGACTCTTTCTTGATCGACACAGGCAAACAAGCGGAATAAATGCTTACTAAAGCATAAAAGAAGCTTGAAGGAAACTTTATTTACGTCATCATACGCGCAAAACTAGCGAATCAGGTACCGACACATCGCAAAATGCGAAAAGACTGAAAGGGACTTACCCCAAGTAAGGGACTTACCCCACGAAGGTTAACGCTCTAGCCGACCCAGGTGTTAGCGACGTGTTAGCGAACGAAATCGGATGCGAATAATTCAATTTCTGCGGTTTATGGCGATGTACTTAGCTCTACAATACTGTACTAGCTTCGGGATAGCTTTCCGAGAAAACAATCGAGACGACGCCTGGCCTTAATTTCCGAAAATTATATTTGCATAATCTATTTTAGGGGATTCCCCCAAACAACCCAATACAACCTAATGAAAACAAACCAGAGAGACAAAAAGGGACAGTACATTCTGAAAAGAAATTTTCGCTTGTCATTCTTTAAAATATCAGGAAAATTCAATGTCGCGAAAAGAAAGCTACTGAGTCGATAAAGGAAAATTCAAATGAAAATCAATTCTCCTAATTCGCTCAAAGTAAGGTTAATTTTTGTAACGAATCAAGTGAAAGCAAATAAATCATTCAAAGCAGAAGATGGGTAGTAAAGTTACGTCCGGGCAGAACTCAGTTCTAACGAGAATAGAAAATGTTTCTTACCACCTAGGCCAAAGGCATTGGGTATGAAAAAGTTTAGCTAAGCATTGTCTGATATCCTTATTACCTGATTATGTTTCCAGAATAGAAAATCGTATTTGGTGTTCCATCTGTGACAATTGTCATCGGCATTATACCAGTGCCAGCCATCAGAAGACACCATGATCGCGTATAGGAACCGATGACACAAAATTCTCGGATTGCGTTAATGGTAAACAAAAACTTCTCTCCTATTTGTCTTTCTGAGAGCATGAATTCTACAACAGGCGATCTTTAATTGCTGACGTCATTGTTTAGATTTTACCTCATTAGCTCTTAACATTAGCATACGACTTTGCGCAGAAAAGGTATCATGTTCGAAATGAATTAACCCCAAACAGTTAAAGACCGTACATCAGTTGTGATATTAAGTAGCACTGGGGGTGTAATATTGAAGGAGCTAGACATCGGCCTTAAAATTACTGAAACAATTATGTGTCGCAAATTAAAATTGCTAATGGTCGCTAATGAACCCATGCATTCTTTGTAAAATTTTGAGTTTTTAAAACCGGCGTCGCAGTGAAAGCATTACTGATATCGAGCTTAAATTCCTTTTGAAATTGATCATGCTGTGCTCTTTCAATATTCAGCATTAATATTTTGATAACGCGATCAGAAAATAAATCGCTTATGCGAGTGAGGCAATAAATATTCTAGTCATTGCAGTCAGAGGTTACGTATCTACGCCTGTACCGGTTGTTTGAGTTAGAAGGGTAGAGACAGCAGTGGTCAGCAAAAACTGAGCGGAATCAACAGGGGCTGCCAACGGTTCGGTCGATTTTGTTTTTTCCTCTCGATTGGCTCAGATGGTGTAGCTATCCCTATAAGCACTAAAGACGTTTATTGTCGTGTATAATATTAACCATCACGGTGCAAGAGCGAGGAAATAATGGTTTCTGCACTGCAGATAATCAAACAAGCCTATGGGACTACTGGATTACCAAGCTGGATAAAAAGTGCGAGCCTAAGTAAACCAGACAAAAGGCTACGATAAAAAATCTATTATAGATTTTTTGTTGTTGTTGTTTTTCTTTAATCAATAGATCTGTAAGAGAAATCTGAACTCAAGCGCGATCTTTCCAAGAAAACGATAAACGAAAAAAAGCTGATACTCAATTCCGAGAAATGATGATAAGAGACGAAATTATCTACCGATGACGTCATTAATATCGTTAGGTCTTTCTTAGAAATTACTGAAACTATTTGTTTTCTCGCGAGTTTACATTAAGCATTTCACGACTGGCCCCAAAGTAAACAATAAGTTTTCCCCGAGACGCTCAGTGTTTCACGTGGCGAGGCCGAGGAGAACATTGAGGTCGAGGGAAAAAAAAACTCACTGTTCCCCGCGGGACGAGTCATTAAGTGTTTTTGTTATACCTTCTAACTCAAAAATAGAAAAAAAAAAAAAAAATGTGAAGAAATCGTTTGCTTGACGCCGGCTGGCTCACTAATTTGCCACGGTTTTAAAGAGCACGACTTGATCACGTGCGAATTGCTGTTTCCCTAGGGATTTAGTGAGTTTTATTCGCCCTACGGAGTTAATGAGTCTTGACCTACGACACGTGAAACGTTTTCCTCCAATCGGAAGACGTATTTAAAATGGGAGACATAACAATAATATTTACCGGCCGGTAGATTGCTTTTACCACAGTGCGTATAACTTTCAATACTGTCCAAAAAAAAAAAAAAAAAAACCTCCTGAAAGGAGCAATAACTCAAGCTTGAGATTGTAGGTTTACTATGAAGCTACTTAATAGGTATACAAGAATCAGTATACATTGATTCTGTACTACGCTAATAAACTCTTTTATAAGTTAATGTTGCTATTTTAACTACTTTCTTGCACTATATGACTTTGACTCTACAACAGGGCCGTTTAAAAATTGTACATTCCATACGGCAAATCTTGCATCATCTAAAACTTGGTTTACAGTGATTTAACTCCGTTCTCAGCCTCGCCAACTGGTCTTAGCCTTTTTTCTAAATTGTCTGAGAGATGTGTATTGTGAATAGTCAGATCAATAACCAGTTCTCAACCACAGTAGGGGCAAGACAGGTGATGCCTTACCGCTAGGAGACAAAACTATTCAGTATAGTTTACCAGTTCGCAAGTTTAACACAAAAATTGTCATGCTCCTAACCGTCAACGTCCTTTTTCTTGATGTAGCCGTCAGTGAAAACTCCGGTCGCTAACGTAAAATATGGCGAATCTCCAACACGGACAGAATTATTCCAATACCATTCTTGGCGATGAAAATGGATTCATCTTTGCCGTATTTGAAGAAAACCACCGCACGAATGATCAAGAAAGGCAAATTGACGAGAAGTATTTCCACAATGTTGCGCCAGAACGCGGTTCGGAAGCGAATCTTCGTTTCTCCTCGGGCCAGTTTGTTTTCCGCCAATTGCCAGGTGGACAACACGAGACTGAAACATGCTAATACGATCATAAAATCTCCAAATTCGCTTGGTATTCCGAAGTTGTGCTCGTTTTCTTCTAAGACAATGTCTATCATGTCAACAGCATCGAAGAGATCAATGGCCATCTGATAAGACAACTTGGAAACAAGTTCTCTGTGTTCGTCAGTTTGATCCGAATCGTCAGCAGTGTGCAACAACAACAGTAAAAGAAGTGGGGTGATGCAGAGAACCATCTTCAAAGCATTTGGACCAAGGAGCTCGTTCTTGTCGAGGCTGTCTCCAACATATACAAATACGATGGCAATGTTGGGTATCAAGGCACAGATGATATACAGATCCCAGACATAAAACAACCAGCGAAGTTTTGCATTGGAAGCGATAAGATAGAGCCATACGATCACTGCTGGCGCGAATGAAGTCGCCAAGGCGTACCAGTTAGAATTATTCTTGTAAGTGGCTGGATAACCAGCTAGAAAGAAGCACTGAATTATTATCAGAGCGAAAAATATTACACGCGCTCCCCTTTTACAGAATGCCTCAAACCAAGCCATGACTCTCTCTTGGTCGACACACTTTGCAAACAAGCGAAATAAATGCTTGCTAATGCATAAACAAGCTTGAAGGAAACTTTATTTTCGTCATCATATAGACAAAACTAGCGAATCAGGTAGCGACGCATCGCAAAATGCAAATAGATTGAAAGGGACTTACCCAAAGTAAGGGACTTACCCCAAGAAGGTTCTAGATGCCAGTTGTTAGCGACATCGAACGAAATCGACGCGGCAATCAGATAACGTACATTTCAAACGATTCGAATAATTCAATTTCTGCGGTTTATGGCGATGTACTAAGCTCTACAATACTGTACTAGCTTCGGGATAGCTTTCCGAGAAAACAATCGAGACGACGCGTGGCTTCAATTTCGGAGAATTATATTTGCATAATTTATTTTAGGGGATTCCCCCAAACAACCCAAACAGCCTAATGAAAACAAACCAGAGACCAAAAGGGAAAGTACCTTCTGAAAAGAAATTTTCGCTTGTCGTTTTTGAAATATTGCGAAATTTCGATGTCGGGATAAAAGTAAAATCCAAACGAAAATCAATTCTCCTAATTCTCGCAAAGTAATATGTAAACAATAGACCACAAGTTTTTATGGTTTATAGGCTGATAAACCACGCGGGATGTGGGAAGAGCACGAGAAGAATTCGTAAATCACGAGCCACAGGCGAGTGATTTACGAATTCTTCGAGTGTTTTTTCAACATCCCAAGTGGTTTATCAGCCTATAAACCATAAAAACTTGTGGTCTATTGCTTTTATATGATAATTCAGAAGACACGCGAAATTTCCATGAGTTTACGGGCACAATAAACCATAGCTGATTGACTAATCAGAGCGTGCGCATGCATTTAATTATTACATAAATGTAATATAAAAATGATCTGTTCTTTGACAAGTCAAATATCGAGTCTTTTAATGTTCTCAGAAGTGAGGGATTGACAAGGTCCAACTTGTTAGTATGGACAGGCCTAAGGCGAACTGTTTCTTTGAAGTTGCGTGTTAACATAACCAATTGTAAGGTGATTTTTGATTTGGAAAGTCTTAAATGTCATGTCTATTATTGTTTACTTATAAAAGTGAAAAATATGAAACTGAAAACTACATAATCTCAAATCAAATCAAATGAATTTGTTTAAAGAAAAATGTAAGGTTTTTGAGGAAACAATTTTAACTACTAATTTAAGTAGGACAATGCTATTATTAAGGAAAATCGTTACGTTAAATAAGTATGTAGATAAGACAAGCAATAAACTGCAAGGCTGATACTACGTGAAAAATGTTTCGAGACACCAACATGACAAGAACCGATCAAGTAGGATCGCAACAGTGGCAGCTGTTTCGCCCTTCTTGGGGCTCGTCAGCACTGTGTAGCGAAGATATGTAACGCCAGCCCAACAGCCAACGCACATAAATTGCGAAATGACCCGTGCACTATATCAAGTTCCGTACTTTGAACTCACTTGCGCCCCGAAACACGCTTTGCCACATCACATGTTTCGGGGCGCAAGGAGACAAAGTGTCAAGATTGGTGTCTCGAAAAGCAAAAGAATAAATGTGGCTGGACAAGGCCAGCCTAAACATTTAAACATTCAAACGCATGGCCAGTACCATGCTTAAAAAACGCAGCGTATCGGATCTAAAAAGACCTACGGTCCGAAAATACATAAATGAGAAACCATAAACTGCAAGGGACCGCATACGATAAACGCTGCCAACGTAGATAAGAATTGACAATATCTATCTATCTATTTTCTTAATTAATTCAATATGGTGTCATTGTTAACTTCTGTGAACCAAACTTTATTTATTTTTCAGTGTAACTTAATTGTTGAAAAAAGAATTGAAATTGTTGCAATTGTGGAAATAAAGAAAAAAAGAAAAAAAGAAAGAAAGAAAGAAAAAGAGGGAGAGAGAGAGAGAGAAAGAAAGAAAGAAAGAAAGAAAGAAAGAAAGAAAGAAAGAAAGAAAGAAAGAAAGAAAGAAAGAAAGTGAAAGCAAATAAATCATTTAATGCAGAAGATGCGTAGTAAAGTTACGTCCGGTCAGAACTCAATACCAATGAGAAAAGGAAATTTTTCTTACCACCTAAGCCAAAGGCATTGGGTGTGGGAAAGTTTAGCTAAGTATTGTCTGACATCCTTATTACCTGATTATGTTACCAGAATAGAAAATCGTATTTGGTGTTCCAGACATATGTGAAAGTTTCATCGACATTATACCAGTGCCAGCCATCAGAAGACACCATGATCGTTCATAGCAAGCGATGACACAAAATTCCCCGATCGCGTTAATAGTAAACAGAAACTCCGCTTCTATAGAGTGTCATCACGTGACGTCATCAAATTCTCAAATCCAAACTTAAGAGTCACTAAAGGTTTTATCCTCATCAGGCAGAAGACTGAGTTATTAGATTCATATCCGTTTACAACTTTGCAGCTCAATAGCGTCCTTCGTTTGGAAACCAGCGCATTTTGAATTTCGGAGTTATGGCGGTGCGTGACATTAAGCTATTTAAGATCACGTTTGTCGGAAAATACAGACTTATCTCGTGATTTTAAACCATTTTAAGAGTTAAAATATTAGGAAAAGTGCTGGTGTAAATGTTTTTTGGTTCGGTTCAGATAATCCGTCGACTAGATAGCCAAAGTAAGTTCCAGATGTTTACACCATTTTTCGGCCGCCACATTGCAGGACTACAAGGAGGCCGGCTCCATACTAGGCTCTATAAATTTGCGCGGAAGTTTCGACGAATATCTCAGCTTTGGGACAACGCACACCCCTTAATCTTGTAGAACTGTCTTCTTTATTTATCGTCGATCTATAATATCACGATTTATCGACTTTATCCATTGAATGGTTTTTGATTTTATTTTTTATTGCCTGACAATGAACACACTTTATTTGTCTTTTTTGGGAGTATGAATTCTACAACAGGTGGTCTTTGCTGACGTCATTGGCTTATTGTTTAGATTTTACCTTATTAGCTCTTATTATAACCATACGAATTTGCGCAGAAAAGGTATCGTGTTCGTAATGGGTCAAACAGTTAGACCGCACATGATGATGTTCAGTAGCACTGGGGGTGTAGTATTGAAGGAGCTAGACATTGGCCTTAAAATTACTGAAACAATTATGTGTCGCTAATGAACCCATACACTCTTTGTTAAAATTCTGAGCCTTTAAACCCGCGTCGCAGTGAGAGCATGTAATACATCGAGCTTAAATTCCTTGGAAAACTGATCATGCTGTGTGCTTTAAATATTCAGCACTAACATTTTGATAAGGCGGTCAGAAAATAAATCGCTTATGTGAGTGAGGCAAATATTCTAGCCATTGCAGTCAGAGCTTACGTACCTGCAACTGTACAGGTCCTTTGAGTTAGAGTTAGAACCAGCAGTGGTCAGCAAAAGCTGAGCGGAATCAACAGGGGCTGTCAACGGTTCTCTTTAGAATGTTTGTCAAAAGAACTTTTAGTGGTCGAGTTTTTTTTTTTTTTTTTTTTTTTTCTCGATTGTCTCAGATGGTGTAGCTAGCCCTATAAGCATTAAAGATGTTTATTGTCATGTATACTATTAACCAAAGTGCAAGAGCGAGGAGATAATGGTTTCTGCACTGCAGATAATTAAACAAGCCTATGGGACTACAGGATTACCAAGCTAAATAAAAAATGCGAGCCTAAGTTTATCAGACAAAAGGCTATGATTAAAAAAATCTATTATAGGTGTTTTTGTTGTTGTTGTTGTTGTTTTTCTTTGGTCAATAGATCTGTAAGAGAAATCTGAACTCAAGCACGATCTTTCCAGGAAAACGATACACGAAAAATAGCTGATACTCAATTTCGAGAAATGCTGATAAGAGACGAAGTTATTTACAGATGACGTCATCAATTTCGCTTGGTCTTTCTCAACCTGGTCGCTGGAAGAAAGATCCTGGTTGCGGCTGGTCATGTGACCACCCAGAATCTGGGTGGTAAAAAAAAAAAAAAAGTAATAAATCTGTTGGGTGGGAGGGGTGGCAGAGTGTTTTGTTTGTTGCTGTGACCAACTTTGTGGGTTTCAAAACCTTGAGCAGTCGCTAAAAACTACCCGCTCTATCGGGGTTCGAAGTCGAATTTGCTGATGAAGAATGCTACACGATTTCTGCCGTCTTCAAAAATAAAGAATACTTTTTTTTTTTTTTTTTTTTCTCCCCTTTCACAAAGAAATTCGGCAGCCGAATGGAGCAGAAGCTTTTTGACGGTTAGCAAATGTAAAATGTTACGTACTGAATCGAAGTGAAACTAGTGGATCAATCCCTTGAATCTTTGAATTCGAAGGTAATTTAATTTCTTCTTGGTGCGGTATTTTGAATGTTAAAAGTATTTCTGTCACACGGCCGATTAGCCGAGTGTTCTTACTAGCATTTGATTTACAGCGGTGCAAAATGATTTACAGTTTTGTTTTGTTGACACAAACCCACACTTATATTTCATCTGCATCAGGTTTATGTAAGTTAATATTTAGACAGATGTTGAAACACGGTTCCTTGGCATAGTCAAGAATTATATTTTGCAAAGTGGCTAATGAAACATCGTGTTATTTAGCGAACAATGTGCCGTGAGTATAATTCAGGCAACACGAAACAGCGAAACAGTTTTACTTCAAGTAGTTAATCGACCGGCTGGATTTGAAATCAGAGTGATACTTTAATACGCTGGATATATATAAATATAGTTCGTCTGACCTGTGTGAAGCTTACAATAGGACAGGAGGTTACATTTCAAAGGCGTACTTAGCGATGACCTTTCTTTCGCTTAGTTGAGATCGACAAAAATTATTGGTTGTGGAAAAGTTTGTGTCACAGGTTGTCACGTGACCAGCCGCAACCAGAGTTTTTCTTCCAACGACCAAGGAAGGCGGAGAAGAGAGAGCCTGGGAACGAGGTTGAGTCGTTCTTAGAAATCACTGAAATTATTTGCTTTCTCGCAAGTTTACATTGATATTTCATTGCCAGCCGCCCGTAAGATTGCTTTTTACCACAGTACATATAACTTTTAACACTGTAGGAAAAAAATATAAATAAAAAATAAATAAAACTTCTGAAAGGAGCAAAGTACACAAGCTTGAGATTGTAGATTTACTATGGAGCTACTTAATAGGTATACAAGAATCAGTATACATTGATTCTGTAGTACGCTAATAAACTCTTTTATATGTTAATGTTGCTATTTTAACTACCTTCTTGCACTATATGACAATGACTCTAGAACAGGGTTTAAAAATTGTACATTCCATACGGCGAATCTTGCATCATCTAAAACTTGGTTTGCATTGATTTAATTCCGTTCTCAGTCTCGCATACTGGTCTTCTTCGCTTTTCTCTAAATTGTCTGAGGGATCTGTATTATGAACAGTCAGATCAATAACCAGTACTTGTGCACAACAGGGACAAGAGAGGAAATGCCTTAACGCTAGGAGACAAAACTACTCTGGCTTGTTTACCAGTTCTCAAGTTTACAACAACATTCACTATGTTCCTAACCGTCAACGTCACTTACATACATACATACATACTTTATTTGCAACTCCCCAAAGGGGCTTTTCAGTTACAAAAGGAATAAAAAAGATAAAAATACGTCAATTAAAATGAATAAACAAACTGGGAAAGGGGTCTAAAATTAATTACAGTATTAAAGATTTAAAAATTGACAAAGTTTAAAACTGAATATTAAGAATTTGCATTATTAACATTTAAAATATGTTTGGTCAAGTGTCCCATAAAAACTTTCTCAGAAGGTAAACTTTTCCCTGATGTAGCCATCAGTGAAATCTCCGGTCGCTAACGTGAAGCGCAAATATGGCGAATCTCCAACACGGACAGAATTATTGCAATACCATTCTTGGCGATGAAAATGGATTCATCTTTGCCGTATTTGAAGAAAACCACCGCACGAATGATTAAGAAAGGCAAATTGACGAGAAGTATTTCCACAATGTTGCGGGAAAACGCGGCACAGAAGCGAATCTTCGTTTCTCCTCGAGCCAGTGTGTTTTCCGCCAACTGCCAAGTAGACAACACGAGACTGAAGCATGCCAATACGATCATAAAAGCTCCAAATTCGCTTGGTATTCCGAAGTCGTGCTCGTTTTCTTCTAAGACAATGTCTATCATTTCAACAGCATCGAAGAGATCAATGGCCATCTGATAAGACAACTTGGACACAAGTTCTCTGTGTTCGTCAGTTTGATCCGAATCGTCAGCAATGTGCAACAGCAACAGTAAAAGAAGTGGGGTGATGCAGAGAACCATCTTCAAAGTATTTGGACCAAGGAGCTCGTTCTTGTCGAGGCTGTCTCCAACATATACAAATACGATGGCTATGTTGGGTATCAAGGCACAGATGATATACAGATCCCAGACATAAAACAACCAGCGAAGTTTTGCGTTGGAAGCGATGAGACAGAGCCATACGATCACTGCTGGCGCGAATGAAGTCGCCAAGGCGTACCAGTGAGAATTATTCTTGTAAGTGGCTGGATAACCAGCTAGAAAGAAGCACTGAATTATTATCAGAGCGAAAAATATTACACGCGCTCCCCTTTTACAGAATGCCTCAAACCAAGCCATGGCTCTTTCTTGATCGGCACACTTTGCAAACAAGCGAAATAAATGCTTACTAATGCATAAACAAGCTTGAAGGAAACTTTATTTTCGTCATCATATAGACAAAACTAGCGAATCAGGTAGCGACGCATCGCAAAATGCAAATAGATTGAAAGGGACTTACCCAAAGTAAGGGACTTACCCCAAGAAGGTTCTAGATGCCAGGTGTTGGCGACATGGAATGAAATCGACGCGGCAATCAGATAACGTACATTTCAAACGATTCGAATAATTCAATTTCTGAAGTTTATGGCGATGTACTAAGCTCAACAATACTGTTATAGCTTCGGGATAGCTTTCCGAGAAAATAATCGAGACGACGCGTGGCTTCAATTTCGGAGAATTATATTTGCATAATTTATTTTAGGGGATTCCCCAAACAACCCAAACAGCCTAATGAAAACAAACCAGAGACCAAAAGGGGAAGTACCTAAAATATTGCGAAGTTTCGATGTCGGGATAAAAGTAAAATCTAAACGAAAATTAATTCTCCTAATTCTCGCAAAGTAATATGTAAGCAATAGACCACAAGTTTTTATGTTTTAAAGGCTGATAAACCAGTTGGGATGTTGGAAGAGCACGAGAAGAATTCGTAAATCACGAGCAACAGGCGAGTGATTTACGAATTCTTCGAGTGTTCTTCGAACATCCCAACTGGTTTATCAGCCTATAAATCATAAAAACTTGTGGTCTGTTGCTTTTATATAATAATTCAGAAGACACGCGAAATTTCCATGAGTTTAGGGACCGTTCATTTTTTATGAGGGAGGGGGGGCTGGTGGGATTTGGGAAGCACCATTTAAAAATCGCATGACCCCCCCTCAGCTTACCAATTTTTTCACGTGCCCCCCCCCCTTACAGCGGTCATTTTTTGGGATGACCCCCCCCCAAAAAAAAATTGAACAAACAATATTTAGATTTCAACTTTTTTAATATTTCTCTATTATCCCCCTACTTCGCGTTTTGTGCTCACTGTGAAGACAATATTTACAATCCCTATACTACAGAGAGCTGTTGTTTGAAAAACAAATCAAAAGAAAGAGAAGTCAATTTCGGATCTCCTAGTTATGGCTCGCCCTGAGCGTGTGGCATTTGGCCTCTCATTGGCATCTCCCTCATCTGAATTGATGAATGCCCACAGTTTTAATGTAAAACAGATCAAATGTATAGAAGCTAAGTTGACGAAGGTCACGCAGGACATGGAAGCACTAGAAAATAAGAGCAATTATAACAGCATATTCAAGGGCATACTCAAACATGCACAGCACATCAACAAAAGGAGAAGGAAAAAAGAAAACCGCAGAAAGTCAAATGCAAGAAAGAGGAAGCGGACTGAAAACAACGTCCAACGAGTTTATGGAATCTGTGTTGGAAACCCGCTAGGAAATGATCTTCCACAATGCCTTGTGTACCCTCCTAGAACGGCCGTCCCGGAAGGGTGTATTAAAGTTGAGGATGTTGCCACGTCGTTATTTAGAAGAGATGGGCCATACATCGCACAGCTCTTGGAAGGGAATTATTTCACCAATGCTGCAAGAAGCAGAATCACCACCAACCTTGAGCAGGAAGTCAGAGATTATGTCTACACCTTCATGTACCCTGAAGAGTACACTCTGACGGAAAGCATTGCTGCTTCTTGCAGTATCGGTGAAAGAGACTTCCATAGCAGCACAAGCGGCGACGAAGAACTCGACGACAGCGAAGATGAAGATGAGTGCCAGTGAAAGTTGCATTCGAAAATAACAGTGTTAAATACTTCTTTTCAGTAGCTACAAATGCTTTTTTGTCGCCAAACGTTTTTTTAAAGCAGAAGGAAAGTTTGTAATAAATTTGTATCCTGCCTTCTATGTTTATTCTATAGCAATTTTTTTGATATTCAAACATTATGCCATTTTAAAGTTTTACTAAAATATTTCACGTGACCCCCCCCCCCTTTTTCCCTTATTTTTTGGGATGGCCCCCCCTCGAAAGCCATTTTTTTTCGCATGGCCCCCCCCAAATCCCACCAGCCCCCCCTACCTGATAAAAAATGAACGGTCCCTTATGGGCACAATAAACTATAGCTGATTGACTAATCAGAGCGCGCGCATTTCTTTTAATTATTATATAAAAGTAATATAACAATGATCTGCTCTTTGACAAGTCAAATATCGAGTCTTTTAATGTTCTCAGAAGTGAGGGATTGACAAGGTCCAACCTTTTAGTATGGACAGACCTAAGGCGATCTTTTCCTTTGAAGTTGCGTGTTAACATAACCAATTTTAAGGTGATACTTGATTTGGAAAGTCTTAAATGTCATGACTATTATTGTTTTCTTCTAAAAGCGAAAAACATATGTGAAACTGAAAACCACATATATTTCAAATCAAATCAAATGAATTTGTTTAAAGAAAAATGGAAGATTTTTGAGGAAACAGTTTTAACTACTAATTAAAGTCGGACAACGCTATTATTAAGGAAAATCGTTACGTTAAATACATATGTAGACAAGAATTGACAATATCTATTTTCTTAATTAATTCAATATGGTGTCATTGTTAACTTCTGTAAACCAAACTTTATTAACGTAATTGTTGAAAAAATAATTGTAATTGTTGTAATTGTGGAAATAAGTAAATAAAAAAATAAATAAATAAATAAATAAAGAGACAAAATAAAAAGTAAAAGCAAATAAATCATTCAATGCAGAAGATGCGTAGTAAAGTTACGTCTGGTCAGAACTCAATACTAGTTAGAAAAGGAAATTTTTTGTTACCACCTAGGCCAAAGGTATTGGGTATGGGAAAGTTTAGCTAAGTATTGTCTGACATCCTTATTACCTGATTATGTTACCAGAATAGAAAATCGTGTTTGGTGTTCCATCTGTGACAATTGTCATCGGCATTATACCAGTGCCAGCCATCAGAAGACACCATGATCGTTCATAGCAAGCGATGACGCAAAATTCCCCGATCGCGTTAATAGTAAACAGAAACTTCGCTTCTATAGAGTGTATACACGTGACGTCATCAAATTCTCAAATCCAAAATTAAGAGCCACTAAAGGTTTTATCCTCATCAGGCAGAAGACTGAGTTACTAAATTCATATCCGTTTACAACTTTCCAGTTCAATAGCTGTTTTTCACATGACGTCACTAAATTTCGAACTACAAAACTATTGATCTTCCTGAGATTTTACTTTAATGATGTATAAGACCAGCTGAAAACTAATATTCATACAAATTTTCGCTCCGAATGGGTTCTTGGTTTTGTAATACACTACGCTTGAATTTCTAAGCATTCACATGAAGGCCTAGAGAGCTGTCATGATGGTTAAAAAACTGACTTATTTCGGGGAACTTGGCTATCTGAACAGTTCATGCCTTAGAAGAAGTATTATTTCAATGTTTTAGAGTTCCACGAGGGATAAATTCACGCTTTTGTAGCAAAACTCAGTGACAGATGTTTCTGTTGGTTTCCGGCCGCTATGTTGGTGCCCATACGGATGGGCACCAGCATGGCGTCTCCATACAAGTCTCTATAAATATGGGAAAAATTTTTCTCCGCATATCTCGCATAAGAAAAATTGTTGTGACCAGACTTTTAGCGAGAGTCTTTGCATATTTACCTTTTTTCATTTCCCAGATTCTGGACTTCAACTATTGACCGGTTTTGATTTTTATTTTGATCTACTTTGAATTGCGTGACACTGAAAACCAGCAATAGCGTCCTTCGTTTGGAAACCAGCGCATTTTGAATTTCGGAGTTATGGCGGTGCGTGACATAGAGCTATTAAAGATCGCGTTTGTCGAAAAATATACACTTATCTCGTGATTTTCAGCGATTTTAGGGGTTAAAGTATTAGGAACTGCAAAGTGCTTGTGTAAATGGTTTTTTAGTTCGGTTAAGATACTCACTCGACTAGATAGCCAAAGTAAGTTCCAGATGTTTAATACACTATTTTTCTGCCGCCATATTGGAGGACTACAAGGAGGCCGGCTCCATACTAGGCTCTATAATTTTGCGCGGAAGTTGCGACGAATATCTCAACTTTCGGACAACGCACACCCCTTAATCTTGGAGAACTGTCCTGTCTATTTATCGTCGATCTATAATATCACAATTTCTCGACTTTATCCACTGAATGGTTTTTGATTTTACTGTTTCTATTGCGTGACAATGAACACACTTTATTTGTCTTTTTTGGGAGTATGAATTCTACAACAGGTAGTCTTTGCTGACGTCATTGGCTTATTGTTTAGATTTTACCTTATTAGCTCTTATTATAACCATACAAATTTGCGCAGAAAAGGTATCATGTTCGAAATAGGTCAAACAGTTTAGACCGCACATGGCGATGTTCAGTAGCACTGGGGTTGTAATATTGAAGGGGCTAGACATTGGCCTTAAAATTACTGAAACAATTATGTGTCGCAAATTAAAAGCGCTAATGAACCTATACAATCTTTGTAAAATTCTGAGTTTTTAAACCCGCGTCGCAGTGAAAGCATGTAATACATCGAGCTTAAATTCCTTGGAAAACTGATCATGCTGTGCGCTTTCAATATTCAGCACTAATATTTTGATAACGCGGTCAGAAAATAAATCGCTTATGCGAGTGAGGCAAATATTCTAGCCATTGCAGTCGGAGCTTACGTACCTTCAAATGTACAGGTCCTTTGAGTTAGAGTTAGAGCCAGCAGTGGTCAGCAAAAGCTGAGCGGAATCAACAGGGGCTGTCAACGGTTCTCTTTAGAATGTTTGTCAAAAAAACTTTTAGTGGTCGGTTTTGTTTTGTTTTGTTTTGTTTTTCTCCTCGATTGGCTCAGATGGTGTAGCTATCCCTATAAGCGCTAAAGACGTTTATTGTCGTGTATTATATTAACCAAAGTGCAAGAGCGAGGAGATAGTGGTTTCTGTACTGCAGATAATTAAACAAGCCTATGGGACTACAGGATACCAAGCTAAATAAAAAGTGCGAGTCTAAGTAAATCAGAGAAAAGTCTATGACTAAGAAAACTCTATTGTAGATGTTTTTGCTGTCAGTTGTTGTTGTTTTGTTGTTGCTGTTGTTTTTCTTTGATCAGTAGATCTGTGAGAGAAATCTGAACTCAAGCACGATCTTTCCAAGAAAACGATAAACGAAAAATAGCTGATACTCACTTCCGAGAAATGCTGATAAGAGACGAAATTATTTACAGATGATGCCGGTCATTAATTTCAACTTCGTTCCGAGGCTCTCTCTTCTATGTCTCCCTTGGTCGTTGGAAGAAAGACCGTGGTTGTGGCAGGTCACGTGACCACCCAGACTTTGGGCGGTAAATAAATCTATTGGGTACCAGGTGATCTGACCGTAAATAATTAACCAATCATCTTCAAGGAGAAATTATTTTTAAAACCGCACACAATTCTTTGCGCGCCTAGTAGAGCTTGTTCTGACCTTCGGCATGTAGTCCATCGACGACACATCGGTAGCACTGTGAGGATAAACATGGCAGTTTTCAGTCGGAAGGCTTTTTTTCTCATCATACTTTGGTTGTGAGTGGAGTTATAACTTTACTACCTAGTATTCTTAAAGATTTTTATACTAAGAAAAGTTCAGTACACGATTATCTAGACCAACAAAGTCAGTGAGTTGGCTTGTGGGCCTTCTGCATGGGCACATGACATGTTCTCTCCCGCAAGATGTGGTTGAAACTTCTTTCCATTGATCCATACATTTTGATGGCGTATTCAGCTTTGTTGGTTGAAGGAAGTGTGTGCAGAAGACGCAAGGAAGCCATCTATGCTGCTCGAACTAAAGATGGATCTTGTACAATCGGATATCTTTCCTCCAGATTCTCATTGGTGTCGTCGCAGAGATCGTAAACAATGGCAAGTCCTCCATCAGTTGCGGGACTTTGTTCAACATTTGTCGCAGCTTCGTTGTTCCAGGCTCTCTTCCACAGGCCAACAATAGTTTTATTCTATGAGGTTTTTTGTGTCCTACTACTTGTAAAGTTTGCTCCACCCATTTTCCGCCGCTTGCTGAGAAAGACATTTTTTCTTCTTAAAATCGTACGCTCGAAAAGTGCAGGTAATCATAGCGCGTTTGCGGGACAAATCTAAAAACTTCCAAGGTCTTGTTTTCACTCATAACAGGGATAAATTACTGCTTTGGGCTTTAAAACAGAAAGGAAAATTACAAATCAATGTTTAGGTGGCCTCAGTATGGAGGATCAAGTAGTACAGAGTCCGTAGAACTTTCTGGTGAAGAAGGTTTTCTTCCTACAACCGCCGCGAAAACATGAAGATCAGAGCGCTTTCAGATCACAGATTTAAAGCAGCTTTTCGGACTTAAGAAACAAAAATGGTAATGTACATTATTACTTCGAAGTTGAATTCAACTTTTGGAACGATTGGTAAAGCCACAGCCGTTAAAATGTCTGGAAAAGCGGTCGGCAAAAACTCAAGCTTTTGCGTTAGCGTAAAGAATAATTTGAACATGTGGTCATGCAGTGAAGCACGTGTGCAAAATTTTGAACAATTTTTTGCTTTTAAATAGGTTTCTTCGCCTCAACTTGAATGAAAATCTATTGTTATTGACCTTCCTTTCGCATTTCTTTCATTTGGTCCCCTGTATTTGGGAATTTTAGGTTTTAAAGTGAACATTAACTTGCACGCTGGATTTCTGCATATTTAATTTACGGCGACCTCCAGGCGCTTTGTTTATTTTGTTTATTCGTTTCGTTCAAATATTTCCGCGTCTTATTAAGCTACTACAGAACCGCTGGGAAAAGAACCAAAATGGCCACCAATTTAACACAGTTGAAATACGACTGATCTCAAAATAATTGGCTTGTTTTTGTCGTCTTTTTGATTTACGACTTTCATCTTTCTTTCGCAGCGCCGTCATATTTCGTCGCGCGGCCAAGAAATTATTCGATTTCTTGTTTTCAGATTGATGTTATAAGAGTTCTTCGCTTTTATTTTTCGTTGTTTCCTCAAATGTTAGCCGTTACAAGAATGAAATTCGGTTGTATTTGGTTTCGTTTTGTCCTAATAAAGTCAATAATTAACTCACTTTCGCAAAGTCAATTTTCTCTGCTTCCGTGGGACATTTTGTCGTGCGGTAAAGAAATAATATAATTTCTTGTTTTCTCATCAGTTTCGTACATCAGGTTGAGTTCTTTTTGTTAATATTTTTTTAACATTTCGACCCTTCATTTATTGAACTTTAAATACACGATGTCTTGAAACCTGATCTTGTGTCTGTGGTTACTGGGCATATGGTTTATTTTGTGCTTTCGCTCGCGAAATACTGTACTTCCAAAAAACGCCAGGGAATCAGGGGCGGGTCGCGGGCAATTTCATTCAGGCGTCAATGGGTTAGTGCATGTTTGATTGTTTGAAGTTTTGTAAGCTGTTTATAAACTGCCCCTGCACATTTTTGGACAGTGTCATAGTCATCATTTCCCAACCAAAGAGCAACTGTTACACTGTGCTCAGTAAATTATAAGGCTCGATGATTTTCACTCTGACACTTTTCTCCCCTGTGAAATGGCGTGACCATTTCAGCCATGGGAACCCATCATGATGCTGTTGGTTGGTGTTGTAACTGCACTCTGTACACCTGACTGACCTAGAAATAGTGTAACGTAATTCTCAATGTCAACATAGCCCACAACTACCTCTCCAAATTCATTAAAGGTCAGGCCAATCTTTTCTAGCAATTCTTGGTGTGTGCCATTCAGATTATTAATTTTTTTCCTTTACTGAGTTGGAGAGCGTTTGATCGAATGGTCTACCGAAGTAGTCCTGTGGCCGACATACGATAATAATAAAATGAATGACTAAACAAAAGCAAACTAGAGATCGATGGAATACAGTACCTTTAATACTGTATAGAAAGTACACTATTAAAAGCAAATTGAAGTAAAACACCAAGTGATTTTCAAGCTTACAATGCGATGCGGCCAGCGCTGCATGTTGTGCGATTCAAGTACTCAATCGCTTCCATCCAAGTGTAGAATCGAAAAGATTCACCGTCGAAAGAGACTTCCCAACTGTCCAAATCAACACTTCTCATATTTACAGCACAATTCCGAGTTCCAAGCGCGGTATAAGACAAGACAAAATAATTCTGAAAAGCAACACTCGCTCTGGTAGTGATCGCCATCATTCAAATGCAAACTCACGACTATGCACGGGCTCCCTTATGGGATACGGCAATAAAATTTTCTCTCCAGTCTCGCGCACTGACGTCACCAGATCACCTGGTAGGAGGGGTGGCAGAGTGTTTTGTTTGTTGCTGTGACAAACTTGCGGGTTTCAAAACCTCAAACAGTGGCTAAAAATTGAAAACTACCCACTCTATCGGGTTCGACGTCGAATTTGCCGATGAAGAATGCTACACGATTTTTGCCGTCTTCAAAATATAGAAGACTTCCGTTCACAAAGAAATTTGGCAGCCGAATGGAGTAGAAACTTTTTGACGGTTAGCAAATGTAAAATGTCACGTAGCGAATCGAAGTGAAACCAGTGGATCAGTCTCTTCGATCTTTGAATTCGGAGGTAACTTATTTTCTTCTTTGTGCGGTATTTTGAATGTTAAAAGTATTTCTGTCACACGACCGATTAGCCGAGTATTCTGACTTGCATTTGATTTGCAGCGGTGCAAAATGATTTACAGTTTTGTTTTGTTGACACAAGCCCACACTTACGTTTCATCTGCATCAGGTTTATGTAAGTTTAAATTTAGACAGATGTTGAGACACGGTTCCTTGGCGGACAAGAATCAGTATATATTGATTCTGTACTACGCTAATAAACTCTTTTATAAGTAAATGTTGCTATTTTAACTACTTTGTTGCTCTATGTGACTATGACTCTAGAACAGGGCCATACGGAGAATCTTGCATCATCTAAAACTTGGTTTGCAGTGATTTAAGTCCGTTCTCAGTCTCGCCTACTGGTCTTCTTCGCTTTTCTCTAAATTGTCTGAGGGATCTGTATTATGAACAGTCAGATCAATAACCAGTTTTCAAGCACAGCAGGGGCAAGAGAGACGATGCCTTACCGCTAGGAGACAAAACTATTCTGGCTTGTTTACCAGTTCTCAAGTTAACCGTCAACGTCCTTTTTCCTGATGTAGCCATCAGAGAAATCTCTGGTCGCTAACGTGAAGTGCAAATATGGCGAATCTCCAACACGGACAGAATTATTGCGATACCATTCTTGGCGATGAAAATGGATTCATCTTTGCCGTATTTGAAGAAAACCACCGCACGAATGATCAAGAAGGGCAAGTTGACGAAAAGTATTTCCACAATGTTGCGCCAGAACGCCACTCTAAAGCGAATGTTCGTTTCGCCTCCGGACAGGTTGTTTTCCGTCAATTGCCAGGTAGACAACGCGAGACTATTGCATGCTAACACGATCATGAAAACTCCGAATCCGTTTGGTATTCCGAAGTTGTGCTCGTTTTCTTCTAAGACAATGTCCATCATTTCAACAGCATCGAAGAGATCAATGGCCATCTGATAAGACAACTTGGACACAAGTTCTCTGTGATCGTCAGTTTGATCCGAATCGTCAGCAGTGTGTAACAACAACAGTAAAAGAAGTGGGGTGATGCAGAGAACCATCTTCAAAGTATTTGGACCAAGGAGCTCGTTCTTGTCGAGGCTGTCTCCAACATATACAAATACGATGGCTATGTTGGGTATCAAGGCACAGAGAATATACAGATCCCAGACATAAAACAGCCTGCGAAGTTTTGCATTGGAAGCGATGAGACAGAGCCATACGATCACTGCTGGCGCGAATGAAGTCGCCAAGGCGTACAAGCGGGAATTTTTCTTGTAAGTGGCTGGATAACCAGCTAAAAAGAAGCACTGAATTATTATCAGAGCGAAAAAAACTAGGCGCGCTACACACTTACAGAACGAAGTCATGACTCTTCTCGATAGCGTGAGAAGTTTTGCAAGCAAAATGTGCTTACTAAGAATCAAAGACGTTGAAGGAAACACTATATAGACCCTACTTACGTCATGATACGTACAAAGTTAGCGAATCAGGTAGCGACACATCGAAAAATGCTAGTAGACTAAAGGGGACTTACCCCAAAGAGGTTCACGAAGGCCACGAGCACGAAGATATCAGTTGACAGGATGGATGTGCTGTAGCGCAGCGTCAGCGATATGGAGCGAAATTGACGCTGCATGAAAATCAGATGACATTAATAACAGTTCATGTATCTGCGACCAACAGCATTTTAAAAGATTAAAATAATACAATTTCTGCCGTTTAAGGTAATGTACTTAGCTCTAAACCCTTGTCACAGATTTAATTTAGGAAAGCTTTTCCGGGAAATCAACAGAAACAGCACGTGCTTTCATTTTCCGAGAAAGAGTTACGCATAATAATGTTTGCATAATTCAATTATTATGAAAGCAAATCGGACAGACGCAAGTAGACCTAAAGGGAAACTACCTTCTTAAGGGAAAATTTTCGCTTTTCATTTTCGAAATCGCGAAACTTTGAGGAAGAGATAAAAAGTGGCCTATTCGATAAAGAAATTTGAAACGAATTCCCCAAATCTGCGCGAATTAAGTGTCGCGAGATGTCGCTCTTCCAAAATCGTGAAATTACGTTTCCGTAAAAATTTCATTTGACGATATGATTTAGGCATTGTTCTGTCGTTAGTCATATTCATGAGAATTCTTATGACGTTGGTTTGTTCTCCTTGTCATCTTGTTTAGCCCGCGTTTAGCACTCTTTCCCAGTTCTTACTCTTATTTTATTCACTTCTTCCCCGCTCTTACTCGTTCACAGGCTACAGCCGCGATTTAGTGGTTGAGACAAATCTAAATCCCAACAACTAAGAGTGAGCGAACAAAATTTTCTTTTGAGGAGTGTGTCCTCTACCGCTTTTAGGAGTTGAACTGTAAATGTTAGTGTTTGCGAGAAGGCGAGACTAGCGGTGTTCTTTGCGAGCCGGCGACGAGAATTTAAAGTGCGTTAAAAAAACAAACAAACAAACAAACAAATCGAGACTTTTCATATTAGCCTTGCAAAATGCGGGGCCCTTTGAGAGCTTTGTGAAAAAAAAAAAAAAGAAATGATATTGCGAAACGCGTGCACATAAACGCTTAAAAAAACGAGACTGGGAGACTCCTGAAATTCCACGAAAATTTTTCGAGTCTGTGGATTTAGAATTACCAAAGGACAACAACTTGCATTTCGTGGATTTGATCTCACCTTTAAGGTTGCATTAATGTTTCACTCTTTTGTTCTGCTTACACTGATTCCTGTGAAGTAATTTCATTGCTCGAGAAACATTTTTTTTTGGTTATGTCGGTGAAGCTTGCGAATTACGGCAAAATAAAGCAACAGGAAAAATGATTTGTTTATGTCCGATCAACAAAGAACCAACGAATTAACTGAGGTTTTCTTTTTGTTTCGATTGTCTGTCATTTGGAAGGAGATTGGACAGGAACAAATCTTATAGCTTAAATTGCCTGCTGTTATAACCACATAAATCGTTTCTTGATCTATGAAAATATTCTGTTTGGCCGTAAATAACCTTTTCAGTTTGACTTACTTGCTGGTATGGCTGCTGGTATTGTTTATATGCGAACCTGTTAAACTCTTTTAAACAGAAACTTAATTAATCTGACACATTTTATTAAAAACAACTCGGATGGGAAATATTCATTTTATTCGACGAATCACTGGCATGTTTCCAAAAGAGTGGTCTCTATGTCTAGTATCTTAAGAAAGACGAAATCGTAGCGAACTGTAGGAATGAAACGTTTTACGAATACTTCTCAAGAAACGGATGCCAGAAAGAACGCTACCTAATTAAGATTCGAGGTACGAGCTTTGACAAAATGTCAGTTTATTTGTTGATTATTTTATAAGTAATTTCCAGATGCCAAAATTAAAGAAAAACTGACGTGATTTAGAACTGAGATAATTAACCCTTCTGCGGTGAAAAGCAACCACAATTTACCGTTCGATCACCAAAACGAGCTGTGTCTATCTGCCTTGGTGTATCTTTGTGTTGTGACAACCAGTGAGCGTCATAAATGGCGTTATCATGATCCGTCTGCCGTCCAATAGCATTAAAGTCAACAGTCAATTCTCAAATAAGATAGCCTTCAAACGTCAAATAAGAAAAAAAATATTCATATTTTCAGTCATCAAACAACCGAAAATTCAACAGTCAACCGTTGCTAAGGTACATTTTTAAACCGTCAACCATCGAACCGTGACGGTACTCCTAATTGACAGCCTAATTCAATAGCGGACCCTGAAACAGATATTTACTACTCAATCGTACTTGGTACATCTACAGCTGAAGAAGAGGCGAGGAGGTAACGAAACCACATTTACTCCTTCAGAGGAAGCTGGAGGGATGCGGGTAGCAGTGACACTATTGCCGACTTTGTTTTTCTCCGTGGTGGTTGTCCCATCAAGAGAAGAGAAGACAAACTCTGCAGCAGGTATGATCAAGGACTAGTTGACAAATTTACAAATTTGTCAACAAACTCTCATTGATGATACTGAAAAGAATGCATGAAGTGTCAGACGCAAAATTAAACGTCGACGCGAGTTTCATATTAACAAGTAATGTTGTTATGATCGCTTCAACTGATGATGACTTTTTGGATTTTCAAATTCATTTATCTGCAGTTCTTTTATGATGATTTCGTCTTACGAGAAGGCAATCATCTACACAGAGTCTTCGTTAAACACATCTCACTGATATCCCTATTAAGGAAGCGAGAGTTGAGAAGAACGGTAAAAGTAACTAACAGATACAATATCCGCTGTGTTAATTTTATGATATTTTCAAATTAAAGTTGTTCGTTATTTCGTGGCTTATTATTAGAGTATCAAACAAGATGGGACAAATTTTGTTCTAAGAAAATTGTTTTGTTCTGGTTTAAATTTCATTTAAAACAAATTCGACCGAAATAGACCAATTTCGACGTACCATAACAAAATTCAGCCTAACGCAATAGACCTAAAAAAGAGGCTCTTGAGAATAAACCACACACTGACTCTATAGTTATTCCCAAGAGCCTCGTGTTGAGTTATATTGTTTCAGGCTGAATATTAAATATCGAAATTGGTCTATTGTAGGAAGGTAGTACTTTAGGGTCTTGAAGTGAATTTCTGTCAGGTCGGCATTTCTCACAGGATCATCCGATAACTAAAACCGTACTTTAGTCACCCGTATCGATCAGATTAATGGAGTTCTGCAGCTTGTCGACCTGATATTATATTACAAACATTAGTATATAGTCTAGTCGTCTTTGATCCCCGTTCTCGCTTTACATTCCCAAAGGCATTTAATAATAGTTGCAATAACCAGTCTTAGAAAGTGAATCGCGCTGGCGGGCATGCGTAAACAATCTTAAGTCGTTGGTAGCTGCCAAGGACTGTACTGGGTGTCGACCACATTTCTGGCCAAACAGATAACCGTGAATAAAAAAAATAATAGTAATTATCAAAATAAAACATGACAGCGCGCAGCCGCAATTAGACCTCTTCCACGGTTGTTTCAAAAAAATTGCTTGGAAGATAACACAAGAATTCATTGTTTGTATGGTTTTGTTTTGTTTGTCTGTATATTTTTAACGGAAGCGCTGTCTCACGTAATGGCAAAGTTTGTTGTAAAGATGTTATGCAGCTGTTCCTCAAGCAATCGCGTTTGACTGAGAAATTAGCTAGTTTTCGGTTTCAACTGCGTGAAAAATAAAATTTGAATTTTTTATCTTCACTTAGCTTAGGCGATCCAAAATCAGTTATTTACATAGAAAAATATACATGAATAAAATGCCGGCACAGACTGTAAATAACATCTACCTGTCAAAAGAAATGTACATCAAGTTGGAAGGCGAAAGATATACACGAGCTCCACACTTCGATTTTGCACGATTAGTTTAAATATTCCTACATTCTCTTCGTCAAGCCATATTGTATTTACAATGGAGAAAACAAATTGTCATTCGATGCAAGAGTCCATAGTCTCTTGTTCGATACACCCTTTTCTTTCTTTTAATTGGCCGAGAGCCTACCACGTGACCTACAAATAACCGCCGACAAATAATGGTCTGCTCATGCGTAGTACCGTCTAAAAGTGTTTTGCTGCAAATAACATTCCGTTCATGCGTATTTGTAATCACGCTCTTGAGTGAAAAATAGCTGATTGTTTCCCTGGAGTGTCAGAGAGTGATTTAAATAAATGAAAACAAATATGGTGATCGAATAGCTGGTTTTCACATGACGTCACGAAAATTCGAACTACAAAACTATTGATCTTCCTGAGATTTTACTTAAATAATGTATAAGAGCAGCTGAAAACTAATATTCATACAAATTTTCGCTCCGAATGGGTACTTGGTTTTGTGATACACAACGCTTAAATTTCTAAGCTTTTGCGTGACGCGGCATTTACATGACGGCCAAGAGAGCTGTCATGATGGTTAAAAAAGTGACTTATTTCGGGGATCTTGGCTATCTAAACAGTTCATGTCTTAGAAAAAGTCTTATATTAATGTTTTAGAGTTCCTCGATGGATAAATTCACGCTCTTGTTCCAAAACTCAGTGACAGATGTTTCTGTTGGTTTCCGACCTCCATGTTGGTGTCCATACGGATGGGCATTAGCATGGCGTCGCCATACAAATCTCTATAAATTTGGGTAAAAAATTTCTCCGCATATCTCGCATAAGAAAAATTGCTGGTACCAGAATTTTGGCGAGAGTCTTTGCATATTTAACTTCTTTGATTTCCCAGATTCTGGACTTTATCTATTGACTGGTTTTGATTTTTATTTTGATCTATTTTGAATTGCGTGACACTGAAAACCAGCAATAATAACGCAATTACTGAACTTATTATCTCACAGATCAATTATTTGCCCCAGCCCTCAGCGTCGGCAAATAACTGATCTGCTCGCTTCTGACAAATCACTATATTTTGCTCAGCTTTGTCCAATAACTGTTAAATCAGTTTCTCTATTCTGTAATAAAACTTGTTTGATTCTCGCAGTTTGGTAGAAGTGCTGGGTAACCATATATAGTTTGCATTAATTTATTGAATAAATAAGATAAATTAAAAATGACATTCTTTAACACGTAAATGTTACTGACTACCTGACATTCACTATTGTATATTTGCTGTACTCAGGTTCTAAAGAATCGAAAGAGAATCTTGAAAAAAATGCGGAGGATATTACAAACAATTTCCTCAAGTTATCCAAGCCAGATGATGGTAAGAGTATCCAGTTGTATGAGTTTTCAAACACTGTAATTTAGTCCAAAGTGCTAATAGTACGTAAATTCACGACCAACGAGCAATGACTACCTTGTAGTTATAACATGGCCTTTGTCCCATAACTGCACTTTTTTAACACCTAAGTGACGTTCCTTCATCTTAGCGCATGTCAGCACAATTTATTTATTTGAAACATCATCGTCTAAGGTTAGGGGTGGGGACTGCCCTGCAGAGAAACCCGAAAGAGATTCCAGAACCTCCCACCCTTAAGAGATACCAGTTCACGAATACAGCTATATAGTAGTGTCTGCCATATATATAGATTTCTGACTTAGCACTCTCAAAGTTAGCTGGTCCAACAACTTTTAAAACTGCCTTCATTTTAGCCTGGGGGTAAGAAATATATATCCCATGAGAAAAGATCGGAGATGCTCATTTAGGGTTAAAAATAACGGACTTTGGTCTCACGTAACGTAACCTGGACGAAATACTACCATTTTAGCGTCAAGGTACCTTTTTGGGTTGTACTCGAGTAAATTATTAAAGGCACGCTGTCTGTCCGTTGGGGTCAAATAAAGCTCGCACCACGCTCAGATTAGTCTCTTTTAGGGGTTGAATTCAAATTTCCGAATAGTTCCCTGACTTTTTTATATGGGAGTTCCCCCCAGGAGGATTTCAAGACATGAATACCCTGAGGTTACCCAATCATTCTTCACACTAGTAGATCAAATTCAGTTTCCCAGGAGGTTATTCTCCTACATCTGTATATTATAGAATAAAGTTTATATTTACTATGTGTAGGTAAGCCTCCTGCTGTAGACCTCGTGTTTGCTTTAGACGCCTCAAATGATACTTCAGTGGAGGACGGCTTCGAGTATCAACGTGTGCTTGTCAGATCCTTGTTAGATGGCTTCAGCATTTCTCCGAGCGGAACTAGAGTGTCCATAGCTTCCTGTCGGTGGCCGTACTCTCACGTGAACTTTAACCTTAACAGCCTTGTCAATAAGGAATGTGTCATGGCGTGGATTCCAACATTAAGGTAAAAATGGTAATCACCAGCTGATAAACAACGGTAGAACCTCTCCACAACGGCCACCTTTGGGACAGAGGATTGAGGTCGCTATAGAGAGTTGTCCGTAATGGGAAGGTACGGATGTAATGTGACACCTGTTTTTTTTAGGGGCCGCAAAGCATTTTTTTTAACACAAATGCTTATTGTAGCATCTAAATAAGTAACACAAAAAGAATGTATCAATAACATAGGAACTAAACAGAAACAGAGACCAACGACGTGCGTATGAATCAAGTTTCGTGACCTTTTCCAACAAAAAATGGGTTTGTTTTGTAGGCACCGTTTGTCAGTCGTTGATTAACTGGTCATTTGTCGAGAGGCTATTTTGGCAGCTGGGAAACGTTCTAGTGGTTAGTCGTTGTGGATATGTGGCCGTTGTAGAGAGGTTTAAATAAGAGCGAGTGTATGGACCGTCCGCCGTCCGTTAGTGGAGGTTCGACTTTAAGCTAAATCTTTGTAAAAATGACCGTGGCGTTGTGCGGTCCCGAGCGCGCAAGCTTAGTTGATAAGCGATACGACTGAAAATGTTTCGAAAACGCAATTAAAAGATCGCGGACTGGAAAGCTTCTTTAATTTTACAGCGCGCAATTCTGAGATACGACTGAAATTCGGCGTTTGACGTTCTCAAAAGAAAAGAAGGACAAGATAATTAGAATAAAGAGGAGGGTAATTTGTTACGAATAAGTTATTTCTTTTAAGAAACTTAGTAAGCTTCAAAACGACCAGAAAATCGTCAGTAGTGGCGGCAAGGGACAATGCGGGACATACTAGGCCGACGATGGAGCAATCTGATTGGTTTTAGTTGTTTGCTCTCTCAAGCCGTGTAATAGGAAGCCACTTTTGAAGATTTTCTAGTAATTTTACATGTAGGAGAATTAATTTTCTGACGGCTCCTTTCCTTCTTCTCTCCTTTTGTTTTTTGTCTTTGTTTTTCATTTGAAAACATGAGACATGAGTAAACGTATAGCTGGCTCTTATTCTGAAGTCAGAAGTTTACGGTGTCTTTTCGGTCCATGATCATGGCCGTGGCATTTTTCAAAACATCTTCAGTCGTGTGACAGATCTCTCATTAACCAAAGCTTCCCTAGACCTTACTTTTAAGATAATCTCCCAGTACGGCCCTTACGCCAAGTCTTGGAAGAAAATTAATTGTCACTAAAGGTTTGTTATACATGTAGGTCATATGGCATAACAATATACATAAAAATACCTTTTTATTGCGTGATAAAGTGCGCAAGGAAAGAAAAGGCAGGAAAGGTAGCCCCATCTTGCGCGCTTGGGTAGCCAATTACAACGCAGCATTTGATCATCTTGGCCGCTCCGAAATAAAGCAAAAATTATAAATTCTTCGCAGCTTATTGATTGTATGATAGTTTGCTTCTGCCATTACAGGTACGAGACCGGATATAAAGCACTTGGTAGATGTCTTGTTGCCGTTAAAGGAGTATTCGAACAAAATACTGTAATGCAGAGAAACTCGAAGAAAGTATTGTTTATTGTTACCACCGGTAAATCATGGAGTGGAATTCATCCAAGGTTTCCCACTAAGTGGTTGAAAAAACATGGCGTTGAGATATTTGGCCTAGCGATAGGTCACAGAAAAGACGGCTTCGAGCAACTTCGAGAAATTTCCAGTAGTCCTATGGACGAACACGTGTTTTGGGTGAAGGAATTTAAGGACGTCCCCTGCTTGTCCAAAATGCTAAGAGGCAAAGGTGAGCACAGAACACATTTTGGTCTTGAGCTATAACGTGTTTAAAATTGTTGAAAAGATTATTAACGCTTACCAGCCCGGGATTAATAGTTGATAAATGTCTCAATTTCGCTTGATAAAAGTGCGTTTTATTGGTTATGTTCTGTAAGATTTGATTTAATCGTCTTGAAAAGTAGAGAATAGATCATATAAAAAGGAAGTCTTGCTGGCAAATCTTATAACTAATATCAAAATTCATTAATTGTGCCTCGAAAACCGGGGTTTTGCGTAAAACGAAAAAAGTGAAGAACAACACTAAGCGGCTTTTTAAAGAGTATTATTTGCGTTTGATTTTTGTTCCAACGAATTCAAATCAATACATCTGTGCTCACGTTATAAAATACCTAGCTACCTTCAAATGACTAACTACGTTTGGTTCACTTTCTTATATGTTTTTTCAGGAGGCTACTCAGCCAGTTGTCGCGGGAATAGGACCTTTTATGATGAGTGTGAACGCATGTGTTCTTGTGTGAGAGGTCGTCCAAGGCAATGTAAACGCGTCCGAAAAGACTTTCTATCCATGAAAAAAGAGGACAGAACTCATTTCATCAAAGTTTTAAAAATCGCGGCCACAAAAGAGCCATTTAGGTCACAGTATCTAGACCTGGCTTCTACGTACAAGAAATTCTTCCATCGTATCAGAGAGAGGATTGTTTTTCTACCCTGGCATCGAGCCTTTCTTTTAAGACTAGAAAATCTGCTGTTACAAATTGACTGCCGCGTTACCCTTCCCTACTGGGACTGGAGCCGAACATCCGGAAATCATTGGGAACTGGACAATCCAGATAGCATTTGGAACAAAGCTCATTATGGTCTCGGAGGCAATGGAACAGAACCCAATAATTGCGTCAGTTCAGGACCATTTCGTGAAGAACAATGGAACATAACCATGGATGATGACAAAACAACTTGTCTGAAGAGACATTTCCATGGCAACCTCCCAGATCCACAAAAAATTCAAACTGTGCTAAGCTTACCCTGGGAAAAATTCTCCGACTTTGAAAAAATCTTGCGTGTTACATTCCACCATTCCGTAACTTGTGATAACATCGGTGGCCATGTCTGCTCCAAAGAAGCAGCTCAAACGCCTGAATTTATCCTTATAACTTCTTTTGTCGACAAGCTGTGGGGTCAGTGGCAGAACATAAGCGACTTTCACCGGGACACTGGGTATCCAATAGTTGGTAATAATCTTCCTGGCTTTTACTTAAGTTATGTTGGTGACGTGCTTCGATTGGACAGACAGCCTGACTGTGTAAGCATTATATATGACAAGGCTAGCATAGCAGAAGGTATAAAATGTTCCGAATCTTCGTCTAAAGGCGATTAAAATGATTTCAAACAGCGTGGTTATGCCAATATTAGCTGCAAGATTCCAGCCCTTGTGATGTTAATTGCAATATTCAGATGAAGGGCAACAATGGAATAGTCAATTGCCGATGAAACTTCAGTGAACTTTAATGAAGAATAGTAGTACCCATACATCTAACCACAAACAAGTCATTCAAAACAAAACATACTTTATTGTATACTATAGTACTACCCAAACTCACCCAGACGTTTCTCTATGGTAGTAATCCAGTCCAGTCTTCCAGCGTATTCTCGGAAACCATTATTTAGAGGTCAAATTTTAAGACAATTTTATCGTCACCAAATTGTCAACAAAAACTTTCTAAAATGAGCTATGACAAATGATATAATTTAACACATCCATTAAAAAAAAAAAAAAAGCTGCAACTGAAACTCACATTTTGTATTGCACATCTCATTATACATGTACAGCATAGTTCGCAATAAACTCAGTTCTTTTCGCGAATTTTGTCAGGTGCCTCCGATCCTCCCACCAATCCTAGCTATTGGATGATCTCGTGTGACGTCATGGCAGCCATATTAGTGTACGAAAACAATGAAATGGCGGCCATGTTGTTGTCCCAAACTCTAACTCTTCTTTCTATCGTAATCACTTTCTTTTGCATGGTTGCTGGCCACGCGGGTGAAAACGCTCCAGGGTTCTAATTAAGTGCCAAGGAATACTATTTATGTACCCGCGCTAGCATTGCAGTTTGGATAACAGATAAAACACTTAAGGAGTTTACATATCGATGGATCTTAGACGTTGAAAAAACAAACAAACAAACAAACAAACAAACAAATAGCTCGAGACAGCAGCCAAGTTTCTTCCGCTCTTGTTTACAGTTCCTACAAGCAGTAAACAACAGAAAAGGCGCTCGGCGAATGAGGACTCCCTTGTCCCGCGCGCATTCCCGCGCCGTAACTCTCATGCCATTTGTGTACTCGCTCTAAGTTTGCTCGGCAAAGTAGTGCACCTATTTTGCATTTTCGTATTAATATATAGGAACTAAACTCTATTATTATGATGCATATCTCAGCCTGAACCTCAGGCAGTGAATCAATTACATTCACTCTCATATTTTACCAGTGTTGGGTCGGAAATACGCCATATTACACAGGCTAGCCTTATAATTGTCGCCGCCATCAGTTTTATCAAGAGCGGTTGTGAATACTATCATCGCGTCTTTCCCTCAGGAGTTCCATCCTCAAGTATAAGTAATTGCATTACGTTCGAAAGAAAAGATCTGAAATAAAACAAAACGAGAAAATTGTATGAGTTTAAATGTTTTCAATTCAATGGAGAAAAGTGACCTTCATTTAACCAAACATAAATTAGACAGCATCTAATGTTTCGCTTTGTAAAACACACACCTGCCTTATCTGGGAAACCATGTGTATAAGAGAGAGTTAACGGGTCGTCCATATCCGTAATTGAATCAGACAGTAAAAGCGACCTTCTAGCAACTCTATACCCGTAAAACTTGACTTCTAAATTATTTGGTCATACAAAACACTTCCACAAATGGTACACTTAAAAACGCTTCTTATTACCCTGTGTTTGCATCCTGTCATTTAATGGCCAAGAACAGAACGAGGGAGGAAAGGATTTTGTTTGGCAGCCATAGGACTGTTAAAGAACTGTGTTCTAGTGTGGTTGTATTGACTGGATTGGTTTATGACCCTTTTGTTCAGACTAGTATTGGGAACTGAAAATCATTATCAGTTGACACGACTGGCCAATAGTGAAATACTCTCCTCACAACCAACCGTAAACGTTTGATCCTAGCAGCGTTTTATTTAAGTGCGGACAAAAAGGCTATTCTGGAATATTCCAGAATGAGAATATGTTGCGTAATAAGGTTAATTGAATGCAGTCTAAAAGTCTGTTCCCATTGGAACACGATCATATTTTCTTCCGTTACCTTGTTTTCGTCAATAAACACTGGCGTCTCGGATGGTTCAACCTTTCCACCGTCTAGTTTATCATCATGATCAAAGTTCAGTGCAACAGTTTGGAATTCGTAAGGAGGTGGCTGGTCATAGACTACTCCGTTATCATATCCGAGATTGGACTTCTCTTCATAATATTTTCTTTCCTTTTCGCGCTTTTCTTGTCTTTCTTTGATTCGACGTGCCCTTTTAGGTCTATGATCAAATATCAGTGTGAGTTTATACAGAATACAAATAACTCTGTTGAGAGTCCTTTCAGTATTGTATAAATTATATGCAAAGTAACCTACTTTCAGCGCGAATTATCAAACAGTTATTAAGATTACTGCGATAACGCATATAGGTGTCTTGCGTCCAAGCGATGTAGTGCGCCCATTTTAAAATATAAATACCTAAACCCCCATATCAAAGTAAAGCTTATAGAGCTGGCTATCAAACCATACCAAGAATTTTCAATGAAATAAAGTGTCGAATTTTTCACGACCTCTAAACGTGAGCGTCCAAGTCACCTTTTGAAAGCCACAAGCCAAAGCAAAAGGCATACAGTAACCTTAAGTTTTGAGTGAGATTTCGGATCGGTCGCCGCTAAATTTTTGGCTTTCCCTCATCCGTCAATCGGGAACAGATCTTGTTTAAAGGCAAATATCCATGTATAGATCTAATGACGACCTTCATGTTCATATTATCCTTCAAACAGCTATTTCAAAAATCAATCAAGTCTCACATATTATCACACTTTTGGAAATATCTTCGGATATACCCCAGTTTTGGCAGAAGCATGTTGCATTACTTTGATGTTTAGGGCAATAAAATAGGGCAATGAAACGTACCTGTGTCGACGGCAAAGACAAAAAAGTCCAATAAGAATCACGCAGCCAAACAGGGCAATTGGAATAACTAGAAATATAATAATAGAAAATTAGTGAAAAATGCTTTTTAATTAACTCTTTCGGTTAAGGCCAGGGAAAAAGCAAAAGGAAGAATTAAGCTCCGTCTGAAGCTATGAAGCTCTCTTCTCCAAGAGAGCTTCATCGACTGGCTAGAGAGGAATAGCCGTGCGGTACTAAAAAAAAGAAAGAAAGAAAAAAAAAAGCGTGTGGGGTTGTAACTCTAAACGTTGTTCCTAGAAACCTGTGCCTAAAACCGGACTTATTTTAGTTTTCCAGGGAAGTTCAGGTACCATGTTCCAGGTTACCACGACCCTCGACTCATGCAGCGTCATCTTTCCATCAATTTTACACCAACTTTTGAACACTGATATTTGAAACAACGATTTTGTGACTAGTGAGTGTAAACCAAGAAGATGAGGGTGATTGTTGCTTGTTGATTTTTTCAGCTGAAAGTTTAACTGCTCAGATTTAACTTGTTCTCAGCATTAATGACACTTTCAATACCATTTTAAGTACAAGATCTAAGAACATGTGATGGGATTGTTATTTAAGCAATAGGGCACTTTTTTTCCCGTGTTTACACAGCCTAATCTAAACAAGAAGGGGTTCGGAAAATTCGAGACAGTTATGTAAACCCAAGATGGAGTCGAGGGCTTGCATAACGTTCGAGAATTTTCCGAACCCTTGCGGCATTTGGATGAGGCTAGGTAAACACGGAAATAGTGCTCTATTGCTTTTGTAAAATGTCTCTGAAAAAAAGCTCGAATTTACAACGTCACATCCGTGTTTACGTACTCTCATCTAAACACACCTATCAACCAATGACAGCGCGCGTAGTATCTCATTTATTTTATAGAAGATAATCTTACCTAAGAAAAGAGTTTCTTTCAATGGCGTCTCCGCATTAGGCGCATCGTTTAACACATCGTTATAAATGTACATTGTTGGACCGTCTGTTCCTTGAAAAGAAAACAGAAACACACAGGTTAGATGACTGTTTTAACCTAACCTAGGCCCAAGTCAAACGTCGAACTTCTCGTGAGACGAACTAAACTGAGCGAATTAAGTTCATAATAAGTTCGACGATTGACTCAACTGAGTTCGTCCGTCTGAAGCAGACGGAAAAAATGTGTCACTCCATCTAAATTTCAATTAAGTTCGACGTTTGACCCAACGGTCGAGCTTTATCCGTTTGGACTCCGTTGGATCGACACACATTGTAATTTAGGTCGTCTCATGTGAAGTTCTACGTTTGACTTGGGCCATAACCATCGAGCTTGCAAAGATTTTAAAAACCTTCCGCCGGATGATCAGCGTGTCACACGCTTTGCAGCATAAAAACAAAACAAAACAAAACAAAACAAAACAAAAAAACAAAACAAAACAAAACAAAACAAAACAAAACAAAACAAAACAAAACAAAACAAAACAAAACAAAACAAAACAAAACAAAAACAAGATAAAACAAACTTAGCAGGAAATTAAAAAGTGCCATGTTCGCTATTTCTTATGGCTAATGATAAGACGCCCCCCGGGTGGGGGACTCCAATTGAAAAACGAAGGGGGTGCTCGTCATTCCTTTTAGGAGCTAAAATAAGTGGTTTTGATGCGTCTTAGGATGGTCAGCCTCAAAAGGCACACAACGGGAGCTTTAGCGGTACCTTTTAGGGCATTGAGCCAAAAAAATATGACAGGAGATAAAGCGATATGTAAGAATTGGTATCCCTTAGGGGAGAAAAAAAATTTCAAGCCATACGACACCCACAAAACAGGATGTTGGTACGTCTTGGTTTTTCTTTCTTTTTTTTTTTTCGAAATTTTTGCCGAGCACCCCAGTCCTTTTATCTAGGAGTCCCTCCCTGCCGGGTTAGACGCCTGCTAGAGTTGTCCAGGCTAGAGAGTTACATGCAGCCTAAGGTCACCGTTACATGTTTGTTGCATGGCTCTAAGTCTTGCGACATCATTCGTGGAGTTAAAGACAAATTTTGATCATATCCCACACAAGCCAACCTGTTTGGCATCCGTACAAAGCAAGGCGCATGCACCTCCATTTCCCATGACGGCTTTGGGGATGAATACGAATAAAATGAGTCCAGATGCCCTTCAGAGTTACGTTCTTGGCTCCCACGCCAGTATTTGCCTGAAGCTGTGGAGAAAAAAAAATGATATGACTATAACTAAACGGTAGATAGACTACTATTGGTGTTGTTGCTGTTGTTGCTGTTTTGTTATCATCTAAAGGAAACGATAAACATAAACATGATGAATAAGATCATACTTGATTGTGTAAAGAATGTAAGCTGAAGCTTTGTTTTGCTGAAATTTACCAGCGTCAGCTGTAACAGTATTCAACTGGCCTTCTCAAGCCCAATAATTCATCAAGTTTAAACAAACGAAATCATGGCCATGACGGTGTTTGGATAGATGATCTTAATCAGCATAGATTTTTTCGATTATATTTCTCTGTTTTCTCCTTAGTTTTAGTTTTGATTGACAAGACATATCAAACACTCTAGACAGTACAGTGTTTCATCGCTTTTCCAAACACCTCGAAGTTCGTCAAAAATACTCCGCTGCGCGTCGTATTTTCAACTGTCTTCTTGGTGTTTGGAAATGCAATGAAACACTGTCGGTCGTGTTTGATATATTATATAACAGTGTTATCTTCTAGCATGATAAATAGTTCAGGATAAAAAGTAGTGGTAATAAAACATGACGTTTCGGCGACGAAATGAAACCATTATCATTTGTAAATAGTTGTAAGTTCAATAACGTTATATGTTAATGCGAAACTACATTGGAATTTCAGTGAGATGGAGGAAAACAAAAAAATGTACATAATATTATTTTTTTATTTATCATTCCGTAAGTCCCATTCACCAGAAGGTGCCATGGACCAAGCAGAAGCAAAATGATATTCAGTTAACTGGACATGCTCTTGGTCGCGCACGTGACAAATAACTATCATTGTATCAATAATACATGTATGCGCTGGCTGTTAAAATTAAAATATTACCCGTGTTACGCTTCCATCAGAGTATGTCTTCCAAGTTTTGGTGTCGTTGCTGGTTGATACTTTGTAGCTCTTAATCCAAAACTCTCCACCATCAATTACAACTCCTTCCGTCTCGATGACTTCTATATTTGTTAAGAGTTCTAAGGAAGAAAGATCAGTATTTCAGAGGCGGTGCAAGGAGATACCTCCAGAGAGCCACCGCCTCTCTTGAGCCGAGAAAAAGACCCTTTAATTTTTATTAATCACTGACACACATCCTTAAATGCCTCAAAGTTTCTGAAAAGAAAATATCTTGTTCAATATTCAGATTCAACATATCTCTCTAAACTTGCCACAGTCAGTAGATGACACGCTCGCTATCAGTTGCATTCATAAATATACCAGAACACATTATTTGTTGAAAATATACGGCAGTAAAACATTTAATTTAGGAAAACAGAATTAAAAATGGTGGTTCTGTAATCAAACTTAAAAGACATACGAAAGAATATTTGGATGTAAGGGTCGCTGTCACTCTCCGATGCACACCAAGCATTGCCCCATGATCCCCTACTCTCTAAACCAATACGACCGCGAAAAGCTTGGTAACTGCTACTCTGGTCAGATGATGACGTCATGTGTCTGTCAGGGATTCGCTTTGAGCTTGGTACTCTCACCCCCAGTTCCTCAACCGCGCATCCTGTAAAAAAAAAAAAAAAAAAAAAGAGAGAATTGCGACTAAGAGGGTATCTGTCTTAGATTGAGCTATATTGCGATAAAATTTCACTGCGTACAGCTCAAGATGTGGCCGGGCTTGCTGTGAATTCATGGGGCCTCATTAAAACACTAATTAAAAAATGCAAACGGACGTCACAAAAATGACTAAAAATTAGAAATAAGCGAACAAACTAGCTCCTTGACTTTGAAATATATCGAAGTTTGAAGTAAGACCTAGTTACTACAAGAGGTACGTTCCCCACCATGTTTAGCATTTAAATACTTAAAAGTAAATATGGCAAAAAGGCCCGATGCTTTCTTTTTCTCTTCATAGGCACGGTCCACACTACGCTGGAGAAATTTGAAAATAAGTTTTTTTTTTTTTACTTTAACACGCAACAACCAGCGATCATTTTGGATTTGTGTTTGAGGAAGACTCCGGCAGGGAAATCATATGATTATTGCGACGTTATCGTTTTCCAAAAGCTCCGCCGTTTCTAAATATTTTTGATCCACGCTAAAACGCAAAGCCGGCGTTTTCAAATTCCTCCGGTTTGAAGAGCGTTTTCGAAGAGCTCCGCTTTTGTGACGGGGCTAGTAGTGTGGAAGGTAGGCCTAACCGTAAAGATAAAGCTGCTTTTTCAGATTTCTCCGGCGTAATGTGGACGGGGCCTCGTTGCGGCTTTACTGTTTACAAGTCAGACTGCTCATGCGTGGTAAATTGAAGATTGTGAACACCAGGCAGCTGCGTATGGCTGAAGAACTGCTAGGATCCATTTTCCGTGCAAAAGTAGGGCTTGTAATAAGGATACGTTATACTAGATATTTTTCATTTAACTTTTACCCCAACGAGATCCTAAAGGTAGTTGCTAGAAACATTATCTAGAATTGCCGCATTTGTAACAAACGTTGCCATTCCATGCATACTGATCGAGCTAGAAATTTCTAAACTCTGCCAAATCATGAAACCAAACATGTCATCTGTCGCTTTGAAAGAACAAAATTTATCAGTCTATACCCTTTAACTGATCGCATATTTTGTAACTGTTGAAAATACCGTAAAAAATGTACTGTTTCTAGCATGGTCTTCTTAATTATCTATTTGTGACTTATTTAATTCACCTTTGTATACTAAATGTTGTTTCAGTTGAACTACTGAAAGCACTAAAATGTTCAGTCTGCAGATTTTGTTTTTGTTATAGTCGGCGTTGTATATTAGTAATTATTTAAGGGGGTTAAATCGTTCTGCAGTTAAGCTCTAACAACCTTCTCTCAGAACTTGAGAGTTTTGTTAACAATTTTCAAACCAAAGCGCTACACCCACCGATGCCTATCAAATAGTTCAACAGTTCAACACACAAAAAAATTACCTGTAGCATCTGTCCTCTGCGTAACGAATAAAACCACTGTAACAGAGATTAAGAGAGCGAATCTCTGTTTTGAATGCAAGGCCATTTTGATTCAGTTAAACTTACAAGAACTATCCAGTTATGATGCCTTCGCTCTGCTGGCACTTAAGTATCCGTGCTATGCAAATATCTGATTTTTAAACAATGCACTTGAAGGCTAAACTCAACAAAAGGTGACGTCATCTGTAAACAATCTTCTTGTGTAGTGTATTTTTCCAGAAAGCACCAAAATTAACCTCTGTTTTATCGATACTATTGATTTTGATGGTCTATAGCGATCACTATGACAATTTCATCTATATGTACGCTGTGATTCTCGGCAATCTGGTTAGGAGTGAGAAAGGTTAAATGGTTGAAGTTTCTACAAGTTTCCATGCATTGTTTTATTTGATAAACTCGCTCAGATGGGACAATGATTTTCATAAAAAAAAAAAGAAAAAGAAAAAACTGACTTCAAATGATCTCCTGTAAACTAAACAAAACACTTTCTGTTTTCTATATTAAAGCTGCATGTTGATGAAAAAAGTAAATGAAAAGTACATTTGGAATTTTTTTTTTTTTTTTTTTCAGGTCGGAAACAGTTATGTCCTGTTCTTTCTTTCTTTATCTTCGATGTCAACGGCAACAAAATAAACAGAGATTATTGCTTTCTATCACTAAATCAAATTAAAGAGTTAAAAAAAAAAAAAAAGAAAGAAAAAAATGAACCACTGCAAGGATATACGTCCCAATGAATAAGGACAACTGTTCAAGGTCGACACCCTATACCTTAAAAAAAGACTGAAGCATAAATATTCAAAGCTAGTCTCTTCTTAAGCGTAGTCAAGCTGCATACTCTGTTTTTTACTCTCTTTTTTTTAGGTATAAATTCCTAAAAAAAAATGTCCCTCTCGAAATCTCTGCGTGTAAAATATGCAATAGGCGCGCGATAACAGGCACTCCCGGTTGCGCTAATAAGTCTTGGAAAGTTAGAAAAAAGGTGAATTAAGTTACAAACCGTGCGGGTCCTTGGCACGACTAAAGAGAGGTCGCCTTCTCGTGGCAAGGCCCCACCGGTCAAGAAGAGCAGGCGGCTCTATATTGATCTAAAGATGAGAATGCAATAAGTTGAGAAAAAAAAAAATGCCATCATACTGCTCTAGCAGGCGAAAGCTACGTCCGGTTTCTCGTTCATCACAAAATTGCTAAACTGAAAATCAGCAGTTGCTAAGAAGTCGCCGAACATAATGAGGGGGCGAATTATTGGATTTTAAAAAATGTTATCTCAACGGCAGAAAATCATATACAGTTATACACAAAGGCTACAAAGATATACTGAAGATTCGCGCGTTATTTGGAAAAGTGTTTCATTCAAATTTATAGAGCTTTGCATGGAGTCGTAAGTAACAGAAACGTTTGTCATTGAGTTCTGCCATTGAAGCGAAAAGTTATTACTGAAGAGCTCTGACACATTGAAATTAACACTTCTTCTAGAGCAAGAACAGTTTAGTTAGCAAAAACTTGAGCAACAACTCAACTTTTGACCTACTCGAGAGCCTTATTGGGCCGCCATTTTAATGTCGCGAGCCGCATAAGCTTGGAAATTCGATCAGACATGGTCTATTAGAGCTCCTACTCTCATTACTTAATGATGTTTAATGATTTAGCGTTTAATTATAAATAAATAAATAATTAAATAATAAATAACAAACAAGTTATAAATTATTATCAGACATGCTCTATTACATAATGAGGAACCCTGTCGGGTTTAAGCGTTGCAAAACGTCAAGTTATAAGAGGGTCTTGCATCTGATGCAACTAAAACTTCAGAAGGATTGGTAATGTTCTATTTTGGAAAATGATCACGTCACATGGAAACCGGCTATAGTCCGAAGTTCTTTTTATTTTGTTTGTTTTTTTTTTTTTTCACCAGGTCAGGCTCGCGGCTTTCGTCCCAACTTAAAAACTACTTCCGCAAAGACTGGTGTGCGTGTGTATGTGTGTCCGCTGTAAGCCTTGTAGGCGTCTTAAAAGTTTAACACATCTAAGTTATTTCTTGTTTGTTCTTAAGGTATCAGTATAACCCATTTGACCATCCGCGCGCGGTCCGCTCTAGCGTTCGTGGCTTTAACAAAAACCCATATAAACCGTATATTTACTGGAAGCTTAATAACTACAGATTATGACCTGACCTGTTTAAAACGGTAAAAATTTACCGTGTTTCGAAAATGTGAATATATTTACAAAGCTTCACGAACCCATAAATCAAGGTATACGCCCGCTCAATTTAGACTCAATTTAAGTCGGAGAAAACGATTAACATGGCATCCGTTTCTTCACACATTGACCTCAAAAACCGTGTCTCAGATTTTTGGCACATGCGTTTGTTATTATTTTACAAGAGGATAAAGTTAGAAAAAGGAAAAAAATAGGACTGCCCGCGAAAAAAAGGCATAAATTTTTAATGAAAAGAGTAATCAGAATTCGCAGACACGGTTTTGTCGGCGTTCGTTCTGACAACATTCTCTCCGAATTTCAGCCAATTTGGTCCAGGGGCTGCCGACCTGGAACTCGAAATGCACGTACAACTCGCCTATTTTTTACTTTCGAGAAACAGAGAAAAAATAAAATTCGGCGGCATCCAAGTGTTATGAGATTATCACACCAAGGGAGACACCGCAGAGGAATCAACTTTCTGTATAACAATAGGACTATGACAGTTAACATGGAACAGGTACAAATTTCCGCGACGGCGCGCGGTAAATTATTCACCAGTGAATAAACCGCTTTTTCATGTGTAAAGCCAGAATTCCAAAGTTAGTAAACGTGAAATTATCTTTTGATTTACTATATTAGTGTTCGAAATTTTACGTATCGGTTGACTAATCTTCAAAATTATGACCATGTCACTGTTAACATGCCGAAGGCCCGTAGAAGGTTCCCGAGAAAATGCAAGCGCACAAAGGGAAACGCTGGAGAGGACGCCGTAAACGGGACTACATCGACTGATGTTGATGCAAAGGCCAAGATACTGGAAGAAATGACAATAGCTGGGTAAGAAAAAAAAAATGTTGCACTGCTGATTCTAATTTTGTACAATCGATCTGCCTGTCAATTTCGTCCACTTCTCTTCGTCAATCTCCTCTGCTTCGACAGTTTCTCGCAACAGTATTTTAGCGCGGCTTGCGCTCATTTCGGCTTGCTCGCTGGCTTCGTGATCGCGATCGTTGTCGCGTTCATCCAGCAATTTTTCTTGATTGTAAAACGAACCCTTGGCCGCTTTCCGCTAATTTAGCGGCCCACTCTTTGTTGAAAGTGTTTTTCGCCTTCTTTGGCCTTCCTTTAGCCGATGAAAATGGGCAAGATCGCTCTGTCTTCTTCGAAGACATCCGGCACTGATTATGGCGCGCGAATCGCGTGTCAACTCAGCATGATCTTGATGTCATGTGACTTCTTGCCTCGATAATTAATTCATTTGACAGAACTTGTCAACTCTCAATTAAGTAATTAATATGCAAAACAATCTTTCTCGCGCAATAACTAGCGGCAGATATAAGAATTTTTCGTGGAGTTTTTTTTATCTAAAAGATTACTTTAAGATTTATCCAACCGCTTAAAAAAGTAAAATTATGCAAAATTGCAAATTTTCCCCTTACTGATACCTTAAACAATCTCGGAGACGCTTTGCGAGTTGTCGGCGATATTCGGGAATTTTCGGGAAATGGCAAGCTTAGGCCGACAAACAAATAATGCAAATGAACTTACGGTGATTTGAAATCACCTTTGGCTAATTCAAACTCAAAAACGCTTTTCAAGTTTAGGTGTCGCAGACACCACTTCAGAGGACGCTTTGATTTATATATTCGGCTACGCATTTTGACACCTTTTGAGTTACAGAAAGCATACAGAGAAAAACTTAACTTTAAGAATAATACATACTCTAGCGCAATTGGAAGTCAAACGGAACGCCCTCTTTGAATCGGAATTGCACCTTCTTCGCCGTCCAGGAGGTGCGGTAGTTTCACTGTCTGCCGTACAGAACGTAGCATTGTAGAATTGTCTGTCGTATGTTGATTTTCTATCGCATAAGAATGTGGACATTCTTTTTTTCTCGCATCAAAAACAACACATGTTTTCTCCTCATTCAAAGTTCCTTTCACGTTAAACTCGTGTATTCTTGTCGTCGAATAATCCTGGCCTCTTCTTTGGACCCCGTCCACACTACGCCGGAATAAATTGAAAACCGTTTTTAACACTGAAAACGCATCAAATGTTTTCCGTTCACACTACGCCGGAGAAATTTGAAAACGGGGTTTTCACTCTGAAAACGCATCAAATGTTTTCCGTTCACACTACGCCGGAGAAATTTGAAAACGGGGTTTTCACTCTGAAAACGCATCAAATGTTTTCTGTTCACACTACCCCGGAGAAATATAAAAACGCAACAATCGAAAGTCATTTTGGATTTGTGTTTGAAGAAAACACGGGCAGGCAAATCACATGATTATCGTGACGTCATCGTTTTCGAAAAGCTCTGTTTTCAAAATGTTTTCCGTCCCCACTAAAAAGCAAAGTCAGCGTTTTTAAATTCCTCCAGTTTGAAGAGCGTTTTCGAAAATAAAAGCTGAGTTTTCGTGATGGATTAGGGTGTACGGTAGGCCTAACCGTAGAAATAAAGCTGCGTTTTCAAATTTCTCCGGCGTGGTGTCAGTGAACGGAGCTTTTGTTTAAAACTGGCCGTGAATTTCGTTCGCGTTGTCGAATGCACAGAGGGTCAGGCATTACCCTTGCATAACCGTGCGGTGCTCAGAAATTTTACTTTTTATATCAATAAATATCGTCTTGAAATATTTATTCAGATTGCTTTCAATGCATGCTGTGATGCACATAGCGCTAACGATGAATGCAATATCACACTGATATCACCTTGTCATACATGATAATTAGAGTTAATCCTTCAAAGTTTAGGATTGAGATGGTTAGTTCTTTTGACTTTGGAACATCACGGAATGAAAAGGAAAAAAGACTACCTGATTATTCGCCTAGCATGTTTCAAGTCCAATTATCGCGTTCTTTTGTAGTTTATTTTAAATCGCCGTTTTTATCTATTTGAAACACTCTTCTTGTGAACCAACCAAAACTAAACGTGAGAAATACGTTATCAACGAAATAAGATGCAACATAAGCATGCCACTCTTCACTTTTTAAACAGCAAATAATGAAAATGCAATCTTTTTTTTTTTTTTCTGTGCTGGTATTTAAGAACAGTCGTTATTACTGTTTAAATGCGCGGTTTGGATTGTCAAGTAACCATGGCAACAGTTATAATCGTTCTTTATTTAAACATTTTCTGTTAGACCTCGGGGGAGAACTGCTGTCAAAATGGAAAGTAAATGAAAGAGACTGCCTTCTTTAACGATGATAATAAAGGTATTTAGCATTTTTGTCACATCTTTCAAAAACATGCTTTCTTCTCACAGAGGCAGCATGTTTCCTTCCAGTGCCGTAGCACGCTGATAATTCGACATAATGGCATTTAATGAGAATAATTGACATGTTGATTAATTAAGGAAACCTTTTTAATTGGAGGTTCAATTCTTGAAACGACAGAACCATTAGTGTCCCTCCAAGGGCGACAATGTCTTCTCTCGCGATGAAACGCTTGCTTGGGATTGTACAAGTTTGCACTTTCCTTGGATTTCTCTTTGCCGATTTAACAAATGGCGAAGGTAGGTCGTTGATAATAAGGTAATTCAGGTCCATGTTTTGTTAGCAGGTGGGAACGAGGTGCTGAAACAACTTTTCATCATATCACTCTGTTGAACGAAGATCAAAACTAACGAAAGTTTGATAATTATAGGAAAATTTCACCAAGATACAAATATCTCCTTGGTTTTAGCTGCAACCGCTTTCAACATTTCAATTCCCATCTATTTACAACTTATTTTAACGAAAATGCGCAAGTAAAGAAAACGAAGCCCACGTTTTTTGATCAAGAACCAAATTTCTTCAAACACAATGACAGAAAATGTACGCTAGGCATTAATGAGAATTTTTATGCTGATGCTGGCGTAGATGTACTATGTGCAACGTAATCACTATACTAGACGATCGCAACAATTTGTTGAATTTATTACTTATATTGATTTAAAGATTATCTTATCCAGATTGGAAATATAATCCTATCCTAGCTTCAACAGCTTTTTAATGATTCTTGCTAAACAAACTTTTAGGGCTGTTTGCTCGAGAAATCCAACAACTATTTTTTTTTCATGAAAGTAAGGAACTTAACCTTCTCACTGCCAGTATTCATCTTCTCCGTTAATCGTGCATGCAGCTATACCGTTTCCAATTTTCCACAACACGCGTCTTGCAGTCTTGTTTTTTTTGGTTTTTGTTTTTCCCGTTTATGGTTCTTTAAAAAACCCTGAACTAAATGTAAATCTTTAAGAGTACTTGCAATTTTGGACGGTTTCATAGCTGCAATTGAACTGTTTGAAACAATTTTTCCCCCAGAGAAGAAATTACGAACACCGACTTTATCAAGTTACTAAACCTTGACTTAGCAATATTTTTTGCGACATATATTGAATCTTACATCAAGCTTTTGCAAACGGCTAAATCATGATTCAAAATAGTATAGGATATTTTCGACATTCAGAAACAACATAACCGACCGGAGGGGCTGGTTTAGAATTATACCGCGTTAAGATTTGCGTTGACATTTTCTCCGTGTTAAGGAATATAATTTTTCACGTTGTTATTGTAAGATAGTTTTGTGCTGGTATGTAGATTCGTTGGAATGCAGGTTACGTAATTATGCTAAGAAGTTAATATTTAAGGAGTTTGTCCGTTAGGAGTTGTCACTTCGACGGCATCTCCGCTTTTGATCAGTTCATTTTAGAAATTTTGTTTTAGTAAATTTCCGTGTTTTTGTTTACTACGTTTATTGTGTTAACAACTTCGAAATGGGGCAATTTATGTCTGATCAATAAACGAGATGCCCCCTCCTATATGACTGATGTTTTCTTACTTATACTAAGTTAGAAATTATTTTGTTTTCGTTTCACTGCAGAGTGATTAGACAACAAAGCCTTTTTTGTTTCCAAAAATGCAACATTTGTGACACCTTTGAATTCCTGAATCGCTGAGCGTTACTTCAAACAAATGGTCTTTTAGCTCAATGAATGGTCTTTTGTATCAGCAACGACCTTCAACCTCAGCTATACTGCGATAGTGTCTATATCATCATTAGTAAGATATTTGTACATTGATATAGCAGATGTTGGACCGTCGTTAACGGAGAAATTCAATAACTCTGTGCATCTATTTTTTCACAATTGTCTTTGCTTACGTTCCAGCAGGCATCTGTGATAACAATACGAGAGAGCCGACTCGATAGGGCAAAATAAACGTGTCTCTACGTATATCCTAAGTACAGTCGAACTTCCCGTAAGCGACCACCTAAAATGTCAAACCTTGGTGGTCGCTTACGGGAGGTGGTCGCTTACGGGAGGTGGTCGCTTACGGGAGTTTAATTAGGCCATATTGGGTCAAACTGTTGCTTCATTAGCATATGGTAAAAGCGGAGACTTACGCAATGTTTTAGATGTCTTATTCATGTAAAAAGTCAATTTCGAGAAAAAGAAAAACGTCACTTCTCATTGAGAAATTTCCGTCTTTTGTACTACCCAGAAATGTGATAATGTTATAACACCTTATTATCCAATTTCCACTATATTTTCTGTCCAGTGGTCGCTTACGGAAGGTTAAAAACAAAAGAAAATTTCAAACGTTTAGCTCTAAAAATGGTCGCGGTCACTTACGAGAGGTGGTCGCTTACAAGAGGTTCCAAATATAGTGATTTGACATGGAAACTTTTGGCATTTTGGAAAACTGGTCGCTGAGGAGAGGTGGTCGCACGAGAGGTGCATGGTCGCAACTGCAGGTTCGACTAGTACAAGAGAGAGAGTTAAACTCGAAGTGTCATTGGGTTTAATCCAGGAGATAAATCGAATGGTAGACAAGGATCAAATTTTCTAATAATATGACAAGGACAATGAAACATCAATTTAAGGTAAAATATGCAAGCATGTTTTAGTAAGTTTTCGACACAAGAAAACAAACAAACAAAACAACGACTAGGCACTAAGAAAAATAAATAAATAAATAAAATAAATACCACTAAAAGAAGAGAAACTAAACAAAATCAATGTTATGGTGAAGACTTTTTCGATTTCATTTTTTTTCCAAAAGGAATGCTACCACACAGAAGTAAAAGCCGCCCTGTAAGGTACAATATCCACTGCAACAAACCGTGACGTGACGAAGTCTTTTAGTCAAAATCGTACTTAAAATGTCACGCATTTTCCAAAATAAAACGAGTACGGTCAGATTTTGAAAAATATTTTTTACAACAACTTAGGTATAAACATTCCTTTAAGTTCAAAAGAGAAGCTAACAAAACATAAAATGAAATAACACAAAGGATCAGATATTTATTTTAAAACCTCCGAAAGCTAATGTATGTGCCTAATGAACAATATTTGTAATTGCTCATCGACTATTCAACGCACCATTGGCTTTTTGAGATGCCTTGTTGTCCCCCTCAATGGAAACAAAGAGCAAAGTATAAAATAGCTAATATTTCTCGTTTAATTTATAATCTCTTTTCGTTCTGAATTACCGGGATTTCAATTTCCCAAGTGTCTTGTACTATACTCGACGAACTGATAAAAACTAAGAAATAGAATACAAGAATATCAGAAGTCCTTCATCTCTGAGCTTCATTTATTTTTAAAACTTTGGTTATGTTCGAGTTGATACGACTTTTATTAGAACAGTCGTGGGTCGTAGCTTTTACCACACACCAATCGCGTGCAAGTTGTATCAAGTGAAAAGGTATTGATCCCGCGTGCATGAAGACAAAGCAATACAAACCATTCAGTGGGGTCTCAATCACAAAGCACTTCTGTTGTTCACTTGCAATTTAACACGATAATTTCTAGCAACAAACATATGCAAGAGAGTAAACATCCGGTACTTAATGATCACGGAAATATTATTGCACAACGAAAGTTGCGAGTTTTATATTTAGATTTAAGCAAAAGTTACTCAGTCTTAATTTCGTGCGACAAAATTTACAATAGTGTTCCATTGTGGATACATGAAAGGTCAAGCTGGATAAATTTCCCAATTGTAGTTGAATGGTATAACTACTGATTTATTTTGTCGAGTCACTCTTTATTTATATCCCAAATCACTATATAAACCGCATCGCAAACCAAGTGAAACTGATGATGATGACTTTAATTGGAACAGTTTCTATTGCGACAAACCTTCATTGAACCGAAAACTCTACTGCCCAATGTGGCTGACGTATATTTACATCCTTACAAAAAGTGTTGCGACACCCCCTAATCTCTTGACGATTTCACTATTGAAGAAACTATAGCTGCTTAATAGCTGTTCAACCCTCCTATCCCAAATGAATGCTGCTCTGGTGCAATAAATTAAATGAAGTAAGATGAATTAGATGCTCTCAGAAACAACAATAGAGGAGAATGATATACGAAAAAATACTTTTTTTTTTAACTTCACGAGTTTACATACAAGGGTTACGTTGTCTCAAAAAATTTGTAGTCAGAGTCACGGTATCTTGATTAAAACATTATAGGCTTCTTCATGTGCAAAGTTCTTATAGATCCAGCTGCAAGATTCCATTGTGACAGTCCCATAACAATGAGGCCGTTGTCCCAAATTCTGAATTTCCGCTCGTCATAAACAACCAATCAGAGACCCTCTTGAGTCTCTCTACAGACACGTCATCAAGTCGATCTGTCCGCCCGCTGTCCAGCAAGCCTCAGTACACTCCAGCACAAACGTCAACGAGCCAAATCATAGGTCAACTCTGAATTGCCTTCCCCCTCTGTTTCAAAATGAGTCTTCGAGCGA